>NC_057804.1:238918507-238948414 GCF_018294505.1 Triticum aestivum
CCAAAAGTTAGCAGTCGTTGGCTTCAGCCCTCACGCATACAATGCGGGGGTGTTCGCGAAAAAATGTGCTTAGTCACTCTTTATCCAACGTCTTGGTCCATTAAGGAGGTGATCGCACGTCGAACTAGGCAACCGGACTATATAGCTGTAACACTTTTGCTTAGCCGCGGGATTCTAACGTTGGGGCTACTATGTAGCCCCTGGTACCTATGCGTGCATCCGAATACGAGCGCGTATGTACCTGGCCGGGAAATGGCCCTTCGTTAATGCGGAGGAATCCTAGAGATTCCAGTGAGTCGTCGAGTGGTTGACCAGTCTCTCGCTGTATCATGACAGTCAGTTTTCGGCTTTCTCTACTGAGGTGCTCATCCAGAATAACCAAGGCACAATCATAGTAGTTCTCCTTTGGCCACCTTAGCCAATAATAACGGAACGTAAGGCGGCAAACCCAGGAGCCGGGCAAACCCAACATTTGACCAAAGACATGATTCGGAGTTGATGCATATAAGGCCAAACTCGTGACGCCGAACACTCCCGAAGGTATTCAGACTTTATAACAGATGATGGGCTCAAGAATGCCCATTCATTATAAACTCTGTGTTTCCAGGTACGTGCGTTAATCTGTCGTGGCGAAATGCCAAAAACGGCAGTATCCTCTGTGGGGATGGAACCCATGGGATGGTTAAACAACAAGAGGCAATAGAAAAGGTTTACACAGAGGCTTAATCTAAAAAGAAACCTGTTGAACAGGGCCCTGCTGCACGTCTGCGCCTTTGTCCCTGTTGTGCCACATCCTGGAAGGGTATCGCGCGAACGTTGTTTACAGAAAAGGGAAACTCATAGAAGAGTGCAACATAAGTATGCGATGGATAGTAAAAATGTAAGATGCTGGTCTGGCAATAAGGTTGAGCCAAGTGTGGGGCTTTATTGTTAGCCCCTAGTATCCACTATAGGACTACATATATGGTGCCCTGGTTTGATATGGGCTGCTGGACTCGTCTAACTGTGTCCGTGGTCTTAACGACCCGTCATATTTTTGTTAGAGGCTGCTTATAGTCCGGCCGCTAGGGCCGTCGCGTGTTCCTCTGCGCGCGAAGACTGCGCTATTATTCCGCTAATGGTGATGATGCCATGTGGGCCGGGCATCTTGAGTGTGAGGTGGCCATAGTGCAGCAATGCATTGAAGCGGGCGAAGGCCATTCTTCCAAGCAATGCTTGATAGCTGCTTTGGAAGGGTGCGATGATGAAGACTAGTTCTTCACTTCTGGAGTTGCCTGGAGAGACGAATGTTTCCTCCAGTATAACGGAGCCCCTGCTGTAGGCTTCAACGCCTGGTATCACCCCTTCAAAGGTGGTGTTAATCTTGCTGATTCTGGATGAGTCTATCCCCATCCTGCGGATAGTGTCCTCATATATTAAATTGAGACTATTGCCGCCGTCCATGAGGACGTGGCTGAGGTGGTATCCGTCGATTATTGGGTCAAGAACCAAGGCATCTGATCCTTCGCGCCGAATACTAGCTCGGTCGTCCAGGTGATCGAAGGTGATCGGACAAGACATCCAGTAGTTAGGTGTGGGTATGATGGGCTCTATATCGCGCGCGTCTTTATGGGCGCGTTCGTGCCTTCTCAAGGATGTGTGAGTCATGTGGATCATATTCACTGTTTTAACCTCTGGTGGGAATTTTTTCTGTCCCCCAGTGTTCGGCGGGCGAAGTTCATCCTCGTCTTCACTTGGTGTTTCCCTTCCCTTGTGTTCGGCGTTTAGTTTGTCGGCATGCTTGAAGACCCAGCATTCTCTGTGCGTGTGGTTTGCAGGTTTGTCGGGGGTGCCATGAATTTGGCACAGTCTGTCCAGAACTCTATTCAGACCGGACGGTCCCTCTTTGCTGCCTTTAGATGGCTTATTTTGCTGGTTAGGTTGAGAGCCCCTGATCTGGCATTATTGTGTTATCCAGGCTCTCTTCCTTGTTTTGGCGTTTGTTTTTATTACGCCGTGGCTTCCCATTACCGTCCCTTATTTCAGACATGCTGGGGTCGCTGGTGCCTTTACGGGCTAGCCAGCTATCCTCACCCGCGCAAAAGCGGGTCATAAGGCTTGTTAGGGCTGCCATTGTCCTTGGCTTTTCTTGGCCGAGGTGTCTGGCGAGCCCCTCGTCACGAATGCTGTGTTAGAATGCCGCTAGGGCTTCGGCATCCAGACAATCAACGATTTGATTCTTCTTGGTGAGGTATCTATTCCAAAGCTTTTGGGCGAACTCTCCGGGCTGTTGGATTATGTGACTTAAATCGTCAGCATCCGGAGGCCGGACATAAGTCCCTTGAAAATTGGCCCTGAAAGCGTCCTCGAGTTCCTCCCAACTCCCAATTGAATTTTCAGGGAGGCTTTTCAACCAGTATCTGGCTGGTCCCTTTAGTTTGAGGGGAAGGTATTTGATGGCGTGGAGGTCATCCCCGTGAGCCATATGTATATGTAGGATAAAGTCCTTGATCCAGACCCCTGGGTATGTCGTTCCGTCGTATGCCTCTATGTTCATAGGTTTGAAGCCCTGCGGGAATTCATGGTCCAGTACTTCATCGGTAAAGCATAGGGGGTGAGCAGCCCCTCTGTATCTGGACGCCCTATGGCTTGCCATCGGCTGTTGTTGTGTCTGGTGTTTATTACGAACTGGTATTTGATTGACATAGTCTTTGTGACGACCGTAGTCCCCCGCCGAGGTGTGTCTTTTAGATCCGTAAATGGACCTAGCTGCGCCAGCTGTCTTATCCAAGTGCTCACGTAAATTGTGTGCGTCTTCGGTAACTGCTTTGTTGCGGTTGTGAAGTGGTACGTCTGGTCTCCTGGTCATGTTACTTTTTGATGGAATGGCCTCGTCGTCGAATTCTGGCAGTAGCTTACGTTTTGGGTAGCTCTTTGTGTGGCGATCGTCGCCATATCTTTCTTCAGTGTCTAGCACTTTGTTCCATCTGTGATTGAGCGTTTCCTGTGCGGCTTTAAGCCGTTGCTTCTGCCTCTTCAGACTTCTCGTTGTGGCCATAAGCTTTCTGTGGAGGTTCTCTCATTCCACGTGTTCTTCCGAAATGATGAATGCGTCATCGTCCGGACTGTCTTCTTGTCCTGGGCCGGTGTGATGAACTCGTCCCTCTGGGTCATTGTCTTTGGGCGTCTGCTCCGAACTATGCTCGGCGTGGCCTGGTTTGTCCTGCTCCATCGCTGGTTCCGTTTGGTCGTTGTTGCCTTCGGGGTTGATCGGAGTATCCATTCTTCTGGCGCCCTTGCTGATATTTTTACTGTTGCTGGATTTGGAACGGCGTCTGCGTCGTCGCTTTGGTTTTTGCCCAAGGGTTTTATCTTCCGGATTGTCACCGTCATCTTCCTTGGGTGTATCCACCATGTATATGTCATGTGATGAGGCGGGAATCCGGTACCCCATAGATTCTGAGTCTTCTCCTACATCGTCGTCCATACCGTCGATGCCTTCGGAGTCGAAGTCAAGCATGTTGGTTAAATCATCAACCGTGGCTATCAAGTGGGTGGTTGGTAGGTAACGAATTTTTTCGTCGCCTGCTTCCCACTCGAGCCGGATATAGTTCGGCCCGGAATTCTCTATCAAAGAGAGAATTTTAAATGAGTTTAGTATGTCGCCAAAGGGCGAGTGCTAAAAGATGTCTATTGCGGTGAACTCCATTACCGGAGCCCAACCAGGCTCGGCGGACTCGGGGATGCGCGGACTGGAACCTACAACCGGATATGAATCCGGGGGTCCAGAGTTACAGGCTCCCTCAGAAGTGAGGCCTGTGTTCGGCTCCAACACCGATGAGGGTACGGCCTGCGGCGCGGGGTCCATTCCTCCGTCCTCAGGCAGCGCAACCTGCCCCGGATTTAGATCTGAGGCTTCTGCCGGGGTGATATCCCGAGCATCGTCTGCAGCAGGTCCAAGCCGTGCTCGTCGTGACTGTTCGGCGCTCCTGGCGCTGGCCTGAATCCGTTGAAGATCAAGTCTCCGCGGATATCCGCCGTGTAGTTCAAGTTTCCGAACCTGATCTGGTGGCCCGGGGCATAGCTATCGATCTGCTCCAGGTGGCCAAGCGAATTGGCCCGCAGTGCGAATCCGCCAAACGCGAAGATCTGCCCGGGGAGGAAAGTCTCACCCTGGACAGCGTCGTTGGTGACGATTGAAGGAGCCATCGAGCCTGACAGCGACGGCATAGAGGAACTCTCAATGAAAGCACCAATGTCGGTGTCAAAACCGGCGGATGTCGGGTAGGGGGTCCCGATCTATGCGTCAAGGCGGATGGTAATAGGAAGCGAGGGACATAGATGTTTACCCAGGTTCGGGCCCTCTCGATGGAGGTAAAACCCTACTTACTGCTTGATTAATATTGATGATATGGGTAGTACAAGAGTAGATCTACCACGAGATCATAGAGGCTAAACCCTAAGAGCTAGCCTATGATGGTATGATTGTAATTGTGATCGGCCTTCTAAGGACCAACCTCTCCGGTTTATATAGACACCGGAGAGGGCTAGGGTTTACATGGAGTCGGTTATAAGAAAGGAAAGATAATATCCGGATCGCCAAGCTTGTCTTCCACGCAAAGGAGAATCCCATCCGGACACGGGCCGAAGTCTTGAGTCTTGTATCTTCACGCTTCAATAGTCCGGACATTGTACACAGTCCGGTTGTCCAGATAACCCCTAATCCAGGACTCCCTCAGCGCCCCCGCAATCCATAGATCGATCTTGGTTGTCCTGCCTTGTTTTCCTGTATGTCTTGCAGGTCTTGCCTATTGCCACGGGCCGTAGTGTATTGGTGTGGGGTTGCGGGCTGGTATTCAGGCTGATACGCCGTTTTATCCCGGCAACGAGGTGGCCGGTCAGCCTCATCCTGTGCTGGTAGTATAGGCTCCTCCTCGAGTTGAGGTAGCAACTTGTGCTTTTGGTAACCTTTGGTGTGGCGCTCGAGTCCATATTCCTCGGCTGCCAGGACTTCAGTCCATCTGTCTGTGAGCACATCTTGATCAGCTTGGAGCTGCTGCTGCTTCTTTTTCAGGCTTCTCGTAGTGGCCATAAGCCGGCGCTTGAAGCGCTCCTGCTCTACAGGATCCTCAGGCACGCCGAATTCATCATCGCCGAGGCTCACCTCGTCTGGAGGGGGGCATGTAGTTGTCCTCCTCTAGGTATCCGTCCGTCACCTGTTCGTCTGGGTTGACCTGCCCGTCTTCCTGTTCGGCCCGCTTGAAGGCAGACTGATCAGGATTCATCTTTGGCACCATCCAGATTGTTTCTGTCTCCTATGTTGGTATTGCTGTGGCGGGGCTTAGAGCGGCGCCGATGACGCCCATGCTTTGATTTCTTCCTTGAAGGGTTATCCTCCATTGCCTCATCGCCATTGGTTTCTTTGGGAGTGTCCACCATATATTTATCATGCGAGGAGGTGGCTGCCCAGCGCCCCATGGGCAGTGGTTCATGTTCTTCTCCTGCATCGTCGTCCACACCATCGATGTCTTCAGAGTCGAAGTCAAGCACGTCGGTCAAATCATCGACAGTGGCAATGAAGTGGGTGGTGGGTGGGTAACGAATTTCCTCGTCGCCTGCTTCCCACTCGAGACGAACATAGTTCGGCCAGAGCCTCCTGACAGAGAGAGAGACCTTAATGAATTCAGCATGTCGCCAAAGGGCGAGTGCTGGAAGATATCCGCAACGGTGAACTCCATTACCGGAGCCCAACCAGATTTGCGGGCTCAGGGGCGCGCGGTCTGGAACCTATAGCCGGACACAAGTCTGGGGTCCAGTGACACAGACTTCCTTGGGGGTGGAGTTCGTGTTCGGCTCTACCGCCGATGAGTATGCGGCCTCCGGGGCGGGGTCCATCCACCCGTCTTCGGACGACGCGATCTGCCCCGGATTTAGGTCCGGAGCTCTTGCAGGTGCGATATCCCGAGTATTGTCTAACAACATGTCTAAGCCATGCTCGTCGTAACTGTTCGGCGTTCCTGGCGTAGGCCCAAATCCGTCGAAGATCAAGTCTCCGCGGATATCGGCCGTGTAGTTCAAGTTTCCGAACCTGACCTGATGGCCGGGGGCGTAGCTGTCGATCTGCTCCAGATGGCCAAGCGAATTGGCAAGCAGTGCGAAGTCGCCGAACACGAAGATCTATCCGGGGAGAAAAGTCTCACCTTGGACCGCGTTGTTGATGATTGAAGGAGCCATCGAGCCTTGCTGCAACGACATAGAGGAACTCTCAATGAAAGCACCAATGTCGGTGTCAAAACCGGCAGATCTCGAGTAGGGGGTCCTGAACTGTGCGTCTAAGGCTCATGGTAACAGGAGGCAGGGGACATGATGTTTTACCCAGGTTCGGGCCCTCTCGATGGAGGTAATACCCTACTTCCTACTTGATTGATCTTGATGATATGAGTATTACAAGAGTAGATCTACCACAAGATCTAGAGGCTAAACCCTAGAAGCTAGCCTATGATGATTATGATTGTTCTTGCCCTACGGACTAAACCCTCCGGTTTATATAGACGCCGGAGGAGGCTAGGGTTACACAGAGTCAGTTACAAAGAAGGAGATCTAACATCCGAATTGCCAAGCTTGTCTTCCACGCAAAGAAGAGTCCCATCCGGACACGGGATGAAGTCTTGAGTCTTGTATCTTCACGGTCCAACAGTCTGGCCAAAGTATATAGTCCGGCTGTACGGATACCCCCTAATCCAGGACTCCCTCAGCCCCCTTGATCCATAAATTGATCTAGTATGACCGGCTCTATTGTCTAGGTCCTGTCGCAGGTCGTGCGTGTACCCTGCATTAGTTGTTTCTCTGCCTCTAGGGCGAGGTGGCACAGGTTGGTGTTCGTCTTGGGTTGCCGCTCTATCCCTGCCACGAGGTGGTCGGTCAGGCCCGTCAGCCGCATTACACGTTGTGGGTATAGGCTCTGGGACCTCATCGTCGAATTGGGAGAGTAACCTGTGCTTTTGGTAACTCTTACTTGAGCGCTCGAGGCCGTATTCCTCGGCTGCCAGGACATTAGTCCACCTGTCATTGAGTAAATCCTGATCGGCTTGAAGTTGCTGTCGCTTCTTTTTCAGGCTTCTTGTTGTGGCTATTAGTCGGCTCTTAAAGCGCTCATGTTTGAGGGGGCCCTCTGGTATGATGAAGTCTTCATCGCCAAGGCTCTCATCCTCTTCGGAGGTCGGTAGGTAGTTACTATCCTCCGAGCCCTTGTTCCTAATAAGATCGTCGGGGTTGACTTGCCCCTCTTCCCAATCATCCTATTCGGATGTTGGCTCGACAGGAGCATCTTGGTCTTCGGCGTTATCCGGGGTGTTATTGTCTCCGGTGCCGGTATTGTTGTCTTTTTTACGGCGCAGTTTTGATCGGCGCCACTGACGTTGACGCTTCGTAGGTGCTTCAGCAGGTTCATCCTCTAGATTCTTTCCATTGTCGCCATCATCCTCTTTCGGTGTGTCCACCATGTACACGTCATACGAGGAAGTGGCCGTCCAGCGTCCGGTGAACGGTGGGTTCTGGCTCTTCTCATCTCTGGTATCATTATCCATACCGTCGATGTCTTCGGAATCGTAGTCGAGCGTGTTGGTTAGATCCTCGATAGTGGCTATGAAGTGGGTGGTGGGTGGGACGTGAAATTCCCCGCTCTCAGCCCCTAGTGAGGGCTGGGCGTAGTTTGGCAGTGATCCTTCTATAATGGCGAGAGATCGCATTAAGTCCAGGGCCTCGTTTAAGAGTGAGGTTTGGACAGGGGAGCGAGAGTCCGTGGAGCAGGGCGGGACAGGAGTTCCCAGGATGAGCTCGCGTAACACGGACCTCGAGAGTTCGGATCTGGTGTTCGGGGAGGAGTCCGGCTTTGTGTTGATGAAGGGAGCCTGGTATAACTCCAGTCCTGTCGGTGAAACGATCCCCTCCGTATCTCCGGTGTTGAGCTCTACGGCTGCGGAGAGTCCATCGGGCTCTAAATTCCCGTCTTTGGACTCGATGAGGTGTTTCGGATCTAAGGCCAGAGCTGCGGTTGAGGCCTTGAACCCTTGGAAGATCAAGTCTCCTCGGATATCAGCGACATAGTTTAGGTTTCCAAAACTGATCTAATGACCAGGGGTGTAGCTGTCGATCTGCTCCAGATGGCCAATTGAAGTGGCACGCAGTGTGAAGCCGCAGAATACGAAGATTTGGCCGGGGAGAAAAGTCTCCCTCAGGATGATATTGTTGTGGATGATTGATGGAGCCATCGAGCCTTCTGGCGACGACACAGTGGAACTCTCAATGAAAGCACCTATGTTGGTGTCAAAACCGGCAGATCTCAGGTAGGGGGTCCCGAACTGTGCGTCTAAGGAACAAAGGTAACAGGAGGCAGGGGACACGATGTGTACCCAGGTTTGGGCCCTCTTAATGAAGGTAATACCCTACTTCCTGCTTGATTGACTTTCATGAATATAGGGGTTACAAGAGTTGATCTACCTCGAGATCGTAATGGCTAAACCCTAGATGTCTAGCCTGTATGATTGTTCTTGTCCTATGGACAAAACCCTCCGGTTTATATAGACATCGGAGGGATCTAGGGTTGTACAGAGTCGGTTTACGTAGAAAGGAAGGTGCATGATCCGAATGCCAAGCTTGCCACCCACGCAAAGGAGAGTCCCATCCGGACATGGGGAAAGGTCTTTAATCTCATATCTTCACGGCTCATTAGTCCGGCCCGAGCTTGCATAGCCCGGACGCCTGAGGACCCCTTAGTCCAGGACTCCCTCAGCCACAAAGTAATATGATGTGTTACATGCTAGATCGGTGTGACTTATTCGTCACATATCATGAGTTTTGCTTGGAGCGTCTTGTATTATATGAGCCTTTGCTTTGTTTGCTTTTTAGTTTGTCGCAATCATATCTATGGAACACACTTATTTGAGAGAGCCACACGCTTATCATGATTTGTTAGAATACTCTATGTGCTTCACTTAAATCTTTTGAGCTAGGCAGGTGCTCGAGTGCTTCACTTATGTCCTTTTGATCACGGCGGTGGTTATATTTTAAAGAAATATACTCTTATGCTTCACTTATACTATTTCGAGAGTTGATAAAAAGTAAATTTTAAAGAAATATTTGCACTATCATGCTTCACTTAAATCATTTCGAGAGTTGATAATAGCAATGGTAATGTGCATAAGATATCAATTTGGTCCCAAAGTGTTGGATATCCAAGGGGGATATAATAAAAACTTTCATATAGATCATCGGATATGATAAACTTGATTCCTTGCAATAGTTTTGTGATATGGAGATAGTAATATGTGAGTCATGTTAGTGAGTAATTGTGCTTTAGTAACAATATTGGTGTTAGGGTTTGTGATTCTCTATGCATTCACATAAAGTCAATAGTTATGCAACGAACTAATATCCTACTTATGGTGCATTATTCATTGTTAGTTATTTTCAATGCATGCTTATGACCATTTTTGCTTTTTGGTTGGTCGCTTCTCAATCTATTTGCTAGCCTTCATTTGTACTAAGTGGGAATGTTGCTTGTGCATCTAACTCCTTAAACCCAAAGTTGTGCCAAATGAGTCCACCGTGCGGACCTATATGCGGTATTTCCATGTCGTTCCAAGTAAATTCGCATGTGCCAACTCTAATATTTCAAAATTAATTTCTGGTTTGTGTGCCCATACCGCTCATGAACCGGCAGGGGGTGGCCAATATTTTCCATGCTAGGTATTTTATTCTCACGATAAGTGTTTATTCACTTGTTATTGCACAGGAGTGTGGCGGGTAATAGGGATGACTAGTCCCGAAATGAAAAAAATATGATAATAAATTCCTTGGAAAGTGTTGGTATGGAAGGCACTTGTGGATACGGCTAGCCATGGATTGTGAAAGAATGGTGGAAAGGAAATAAACTTTAATTTTTTTTGTTTAGGAACCGCCTATGATTTTTCTAGCATGGAAGATATTGGGAATTCTCGGTTGTTTTCGTTGAGAGGAAAAGCATGCTTCTTAAAACAATTTTATCTCTAATTTAAGCCTTGAGCTCTAGCACCTCTAGCAAATCTCTGCTTCCCTCTGCGAAGGGCCTATCTATTTACTTTTATGTAATTTTTATTTTTAGTTTGAGTCTCCATCTTCTCTTATAGAACACCAAATAGAGAGCACTATTGTCACACTTTTGCATTGGATGTAGCTAATGTTGGGTGTGTTTCATGAATGGAACAATGATTGAGCATAATGGGCTAGGGATAACTTTCTTTGGCATTGATATTTTGAAAGACATGGTTGCTTGTTAGTATGCTTGAGTATTGATGTCTTCATGTCGAATTATAGATTATTTCTTTGAATCATTCAAGTCAAAATATCCATGCTACAAAAGAAAAGAATATATGATGAATATGTTAGGTAGCATTCCACATAACAAATTCTATTTTTATCACTTACCTACTCGAGGACGAGCATGAATTGCTTTGGGATGCTTGATACGACTCTAACATATCTATAATTTTTTATTGTTCCATGATATTATATTATCTATCTTGGATATTTTATATACACTTTCAAGCAATTATATTTCATTTTATGGGACTAACCTATTAACTTAGTGCTTAGTGTCAGTTGTTGTTTTTTGTTTCTTAGAATATTAGTACCAAACAAAGTCCAAATGCGACAAAACTTTTTGAAGATTTTTTCTGGACAAAAGAGACACTAGAAGCTTCGGGAGAAGACCAAACAATGAAGCGTGGGCCAACCGGGCACCAGGGGGCACCCTGGTGGCTTGTGGGGCCCACAAGGCATTGTTTGACCTGGCTTTGCCTCCATAAATTCTCTAAAATCGTGAAACCAATAGAGGAGTCTACGAAATACTTTTTTTCGCTGCCGCATGTTCCAGAACCACGAGATCCCATCTGGAGACTTTTTCCGGCACTTTTCCAGAGGGGGATTTGGTCACCGAGGGGCTCTACATCATCCTTGCTTCCCCTCCGATGATGTGTGAGTAGTTTACCACGGACCTATGGGTCCATAGTTAGTAGCTAGATGGCTTCTTCTCTCGATTTGATCTTCAATACAATGTTCTTCTCAATGTTCTTGGAGATCTATTTGATGTAATGACTTTTTGCAGTGTGTTTGTTGGGATCTGATGGATAGTGAGTTTATGATCAGATCTATCCATGAATATCATCCGAGTTTTCTCTGAAATCTTATATGCATGATTATTATATCTTTGTATTTCCTCTTCGAGCTATTGATTTGGTTTGGCCAACTAGATTGATTTATCTTGCCATGGGAAGAGGTGCTTTGTAATGGGTTCGATCTTACGGTGCTTAGTTCTAGTGACAGAAAGGGACCTGACACATATGTATTGTTGCTATTAAGAGTGAAAAGATGGGATTCATTTCATACGTGAGTTTATCTTGTCTACATCATGTCATCTTGCTTAAGGTGTTACTCCATTTTCCCATGAACTTAATACACTAGATGGATAGCGGTCGATGTGTGGAGTAATAGTAGTAGATGCAGAATCGTTTCTATCTACTTGTCTTGGACGTGATGCCTATATACATGATCATTGCCTTGGATATCGTCATAATTATTTGCTTTTATATCAGTTGCCCAATAGTAATTTGTTTACCCACCGTATGCTATTTTCAAGAGAGAAGCCTCTAGTGAAAACTATGGCCTCCGGGTCTATCTTTTAACATATATTAAAACAAAAAATACCTTGCTGCAATTTTCTATTGTTTATTTTATTTATTTTGTATTTTTGTCCGATCTATGTATCAAAAACTATACAATTTAGTCTTGCTCGTGACCGTCAAGGGATTGACAACCCCTTGTTCGCGTTGGGTTGCAAGTATTTGTTGTTTGTGTGCAGGTGATGTTACGAGTCGTTGCTTGGTTCTCCTACTGGATTGCTAACATTGGTTTCATAACTAAGGGGAATACTTATTTCTATTGTACTACATCATCCTCTCCTCTTCGGGGAAATCCCAACATAGCTCACAAGTATCACCGACCTCCACAACATCATCCAAGAAGACAAGCAGTCCATCCACTACTACGTCGTGTGCTGGCTCAAGAAGAAAAACACACTATCAAGCATTTCGGACGAAACAATCATAAAAGCATTTGTCAGCGGTGCCCAGGACCTTTTGTTTTGGCACAAGCTTGGGAAACAGAGAGGAGAAGGCAAGTTGACGTCCCTAGCCGCTGTGATGAAGGTCACCAAGGACTTCGCCATCGGAGAAGAATTAGCTCAGGTCGGTCGCCGACCTCTCCTAGGAGCCAAAACTACTGAGCCAACAGGGGCCGAGGCCCCAAAGAGCATAAGCTTGAAGAATGTAGAGGACCACAAGCGCAAGGAAGAACAAGATTCTGAGCTCGGCGCAGTGGCCAACAAAACAGACGAGGCCGATGGAAAGAGGCAACGATGGAATGGCAAGCCAAAACACAATATCCGCAAATACGATGAGATAATGAACGGGCCCAATGTGTACCACAGATATGAAAACCACAAGGCCTTGCATTCGATAAGACACTGCAGACTCAATGAGTAGCTCCTCCGCAAAACGAATAACCCTAACACTACACACAATGAGGGCGGTAATAGCACGGCTCCACTAGCCCCAGCGGCAAACCCCGAGCAACAAGCCACGGAGAAACCTAGCGAGCCTTCCCCAAAGACGTCCAAAGAGTCGACATGATCATTGAGGTGCAACGTTGCTCAGCGATGGCATGCCGACATCACCACACGAGGAATAGGAGGGACTCCAAGTACCTCGCATGGTCTGAACAAACAATCTCCTTCGGCCAGGACGATCACCCATCCTTTTTTCATAGGCCAGGAAGCCTACGACTTGTCCTCAACTCAGTCATCGGAGGCCACTATGTCGCAGCAATACCGATGGACTGGGGCTCCGGGATAAACATACTATACATAAGGACTTTAGAACGGCTGGACATACCGATGGAGGCCCTACGACCTCCAACATGGAATTTGGAGGCATAATCCCAGGGCAAAAGGCACAACCAGTGGGAGAGATAAAGTTGTAAATCATCTTCAACGAAGGCATCAATCATATATGCGAGCTTATGAGCTTCGAGGTGGTCCCCTTTTCTGGGGGCTACGACGCCGTCCTAGGGCGACCAACTTTCGCATAGTTCATGGTCGTCCCATACTACACATACATGCAAATGAAGACGCCAGGCCCACGCGGCACCATCACCATTCACAGCTACCCCTTAGAAGCTATCAGGTCGAAAAAGGCAAACTCGACGAGCTCGTGGAATGGGGAATAAATCACAAGGAGGTCTGGCGAGCACCAAAAGCCAGAAAATTCCCAAAGTACAATTGGGAGCAGCGACCCCTTGTGAGCCCAACAGAAGAGATATACCTCGACCAAGTGGAACGCCCGCAAGAACCACTTTGGCGGAGGACTAACACCTATTGGTAGACCTCCCAGCCCACAAAAACTAGTAGGTTAGAGAAGCACGAACAACCAGTGAGGCCCCCGCGGCACAGCTGCAAGCAGTAAATTTCATACTCGTTATTTACATTTAAAGCATGAACTTCCCTTTATAAGTAAGACTTCGTGGAATAATCATAGTTAGTTCGGTCATATACCAAATAGGCAATAAAGTGATTTGTTACACAAGAGCTTCTATTTTGTTGCACTATATGATCACTAAATGAAGTACACAAATCATAATGTACTAAAACCCCCTTGGAACTCTTTGCATATGGTATGAGAGATCTCCTTACTTCCGACTCGGGGGCTACATCGTTTTTTGGACCTCCCCGCAGCTTAGTAGTAAGAGCTACATCCAATGACCCTTCCAAGTACAAGTATGGGGGTTGTATTCAAGGTACGCGAACCTCCTGCCACAAATGCCAGAAGGTCGACACAGCTTACAGCCTAACCTAATCACTAGAGTTCATACAGACCTTAACATATGCAATCAACCGACCCACACTACAAAAAAAGACACATCTGTGACATTTTGGCCCGAATGGAAAGTTTTTCTGTCATGCTTATGACACTTCTATGACGATAATTGTGACAAAAACATGTATTATCATAGATGTGTTGGGCCCCTACTTCTATGACAAAAACACATGATAGAAAATGGGCTTTTCGTCCTGGGCGGGCCAGAGACGCAACTGCATGACATTCTTTGATCTATCCATGACGGAAAAAAACATGGTAGAAGCAAGGGCGAGGAAAATATCGGGGAGTTCCGAGTTACAGGTGGGTGGTCAGGGCCGAGCGATGCACTGTGGTTTGCGTGTTTCTCTCTTGTACACATGTGTGTGTGAGGCTTTGGCTCTAACTGAACCCGAGCGATCGCACTAGCTATGTTACTGAACCCGAGTGGTCGATCTGAACCCGAGCGACTTATTCACTGCTGCTATTGACTGAACCCGAGCGATTTGTTCGCTGCTACTACTAACTAAACCCAAGCGATCGATCACTACTGCTTATTGAAGCTGATCGAGCCCACATGCGAGACGTAGCCAGCCGATGCTGGGTTGCCTCTCGATGAACAATGATCGTTGCTACCATGCATGCAGTACATAGAACGAGTCAAGATGTGGTGAGTCGAGCCGATTGGTTGGTTGTGGATGAACACTTCCCGATGGGGGTTGGATGAACAGGATCCCGTGGTAGTAGGCCATTGCCACTGGATGAACAAGACCCTGAGGAGGCCTCCACACCCCAGCCGGTTGGGGGTGGATGAACAGGACCCCATGAGGCTCTATGAATAGTAGCCGATGGAGGCTGGATGAATAGTAGCTCGTGGATAAGCAGTAGTTGGTGGAGGTAGGAGGAAGACATGGTGGATGAACAGTAGCAGGTGGAGACTTGAGGAAGTCGACATTGGATGAACAGTAGCCCGTGGAGTCCCGTTTTGCACATGCCATACCCCTCCAGATGAACAGGACCATGTTTTGACGGTAGGCGCTCCAACAGAAGTTTGTTTTCTCGGTTTTGCGCTATGCCACACCCCTCCCGATGAACGGGACCCCATTTCAACCATAGGTTCTGGAACAGAAGTTTGTTTCCTCCGTTTTGCGATATGCCAGACCCCTCCCAACCAACAGGATCCCGTTTCAACCGTAGGCGGTCAAACAGAAGGGCGTTTCCTCCATTCTGCAGTATGCCAGGCCTCGTTTCAGCTGTTCCGTCCAAGACGGTTGGCTCCCAATGAATAGGATGCATTTCATTGCCTCCCGATGAACACGACGCAGTTTCTCCATTCCAACCCTGTCGGTTGGCTACCGATGAACGGGATGCCATTGCTGTCATCCGCTGCCTCTCCATGTACACAGGCCCTGGTCGTACATATGTGTGAGTAGGCATTCGAGACCCCACCCGTATGTACATACTTGGACGTATTTTTGGCATGTGGATGTACGTACGTGTACACAATTTAGAAGGGATGAACTGCTACGTCGTGGGCTCTACTACTACATGTGCCACTGCTTGCTCGGCCACGGTTCATCGTTGCAGAGAGACCAATCGACCAGTATATGCGTACACGCTCGCGACCAGACAGACAACGCTATGTACGCTTCGAACAGGTAGGTCCCAGCTATAAGGGAGGAGAAGGACGCACTTCCTTTCGTGTGAACCTATAGCTAGTGGGTCCCAGCTGTAGGGGGAGGAATCATTTTTTTCACGTAATATGGAGGCACTTCCTTGTGCTCAAAGATGTGGCTGGTGGATCTAGCTGTCAGCCTCACCGACTAAAGTCCTCTTCCAATGATTGTCGTTCATTAACCCGTTGACCATGCTGTGCCAAGAGCATGATGGCAGTGGACGACAGCGAGGCCTAGGAAGGGAACAACATGGAGGCAGGGAAGATGAGGTAGGTGGATGCCCACCCGGAGAGGAGTACGAGGGTTCACTGGTTCAGCTGCGGTGTAAAGCTGCCATCACTGGAGAATAACAGAGGGTGTGGGTGAGTAGAGGGAAGGCCTGGCCGGTGGTAGTATGGTTAGGCGGTGAGGCCTGTGTGGCAGCATAGCCGGCCACGGGAGGCTAGAGTAGGCGGTACGGCAGCTGCTCATTTGGGTGGCTGGAGCAAGAAGACGAGAGGTTGGACGCAGCATGTCCATTGTATTAACATCTAATGGTCACTGCAGCTAGAATCGTTTATTGACTAGAAAAGAATATGTGACAAACATGTTAGGCAGCATTCCATATTGACGAGTAGGAATTAAGCTTGGGAATGTTGATACGTCTCCAATGTATCTGTAATTTTTGCTTGTTCCATGTTGTTATATTATCATTCGAGGTTGACGCGGCCGTTAATAACCCACAAGTATAGGGGATCGCAACAGTTTTCGAGGGTAGAGTATTCAACCCAAATTTATAGATTCGACACAAGGGGATCCAAAGAATATTTAAAGGTATTTGCAATTGAGTTGTCGATTCAACCACACCTGGAGATTAATTATCTGCAGCAAAGTGATTAGTAGCACAGTAATATGATAGTTTTGATGATAGCAGCAATAGTAACGGTAACAGTAACAGTAATAGTAGTGATATTATAGCAGTAACGATAGCAGTAGCAATAGTAGTAACTTAGCAAGAACAATATATGATAAATTTGTAGGCATTGGATCAATGACTCGTTGGATGATATTCATCATGAGATAGTTATAACCTAGGGCGATACAGCACTAGCTCCAGTTCATAAATATAATGCAAGCATGTATTCCATAAATAGTCATATGTGCTTATGGAAAGAACTTGCATGACATCTTTTGTCCTACCCTCCATGGCAACGGGGTCCTATTGGAAACTAAGGGATATTAAGGCCTCCTTTTCATAGAGAACCAGAACAAAGCATTAGCACACGGTGAATACATGAACTCCTCAAACTACAGTCATCATCGGGAGTGGTCCCGACTATTGTCACTCCGGGGTTACCGGATCATAACGTGTAGTAGGTGACTATAACTTGCAAGATCGGATCTAGAACATGGATATAATGGTGATAGCATTAACGGTTCAGATCTAAAATCATGGCACCCGGGCCCAAAGTGACAAGCATTAAGCATGGCAAAGTCGTAGCAACATCAATCTCAGAACATAGTGGATACTAGGGATCAAGCCCTAACAAAACTAACTCGATTACATGATGAATCTCATCCAACTCCTCACCGACCAGCGAGCCTACGAAGGAATTACTCACTCCCGGTGGGGAG
This sequence comes from Triticum aestivum, assembly GCF_018294505.1. Classification (NCBI taxonomy): domain Eukaryota; kingdom Viridiplantae; phylum Streptophyta; class Magnoliopsida; order Poales; family Poaceae; genus Triticum; species Triticum aestivum. The sequence continues at coordinate 238,935,723 of NC_057804.1, forward strand.
TATCATGGAATTAGCGATGGAGATGTGTTGGTGATGATGAAGGTCGAAGATCCCCCGCTCCAGAGCCCCAAACGGACTCCAGTTCTGCCCTCCTGAGGAAGAACAGGGCTTGGCGGCGGCTCTGTCTCGTGAAATGCAATAATTCTTTCTCCCCTATTTTTTTCTGGAAATATGGGATTTTATAGCGCCGATTTGAGGGTCAGCGGGGCCACCAGGAGGGCAGCACCCACCTAGGTGCACCTGGGGGGGCTGGCGCGCCCTGGTGGGTTGTGCGCACCCAGGTGCCCCCCTCAGTCCATCATGGCTCAGAAATTCTCTTATTTGATATAAAAAATCCTCGCAAAGTTTCATTCCATTCCGAGAACTTTTATTTCTGCACAAAAATTAACACCATGGTAGTTCTGCTGAAAACAGCGTCAGATCGAGGTTACTTTCATTCAAATAAATGAAATTAGAGTTCAAAAGAAGATGAAAAGCATTAGGAAAAGTAGATATGTTGGAGACATATCAACTCCCCCAAGCTTAAACCTTTGCTTGTCCTCAAGCAATTCAGTTGATAAACAGAAAGTGAAAAAGAAAAACTTTTATGAACTCTTTTGCTCTTGTTTCATAAATAAGCTTAAACAACACCCAGGTTTTCAGCAAGGATTATAACTAACCATGTCGACAATAACTCTTAAAAAATATATTAACTCACATCAATGACATAATCAACTAGAGAGCAATAATAAGATATCTCAAATAGCAACATGTTGTCAAAACAACCATGATATAATATGACAATAGTGGTATCTCGCTAGCCCTTTCTGAGACCGCAAAACATAAATGCAGAGCACCCCCAAAGTTCAAGCTGCAACTAAACATTGTAATTCATGGTAGAAAAGAGCCAGTCATGATGCACCCAACATTAGCTATACACAATGCATCAGCATGAGAGCAATGCTCTAAGGTTCTGGCGCTTATTTGAGAAGGTGATGACACGACATAAAAGTAAATAGATAGTCCCTTCGTAGAGGGAAGCAGTGATTTGCAGAGGTGCCAGAGCTCATGTTTTTAAAACAGAGGTAAATGAAATTTTGAGACATGCACCCTTCTTATTCACTTCACGACCATTAGTTATCAATATCTTCCATGCTAAGCACGCTAGTGGCGGTTCCCAAGCAGAAATGTAAAGGTTATGACTCCATTGGGAGTTTTTGTTTGATTATTTGTAAGCTCTTTTCTTTTTGCAGTTTGGGACTAGGCATCCCTGTTACCGCCCTTTTCTCGTGTGATGGCGAGTGAATAAACACTCGACCTGAGAATAACCCGCTTAGCATGGAAGATACCGACTACCTCCTGTCGTTCCATGAACGATCCAAGCACACAAAAAGGATGTTTATTTGAAGTTTTTAGAGGTGGCACATGCAAATTTACTTAGGATGGAAGGGTAATACTGCATATAGGTAGGCATGGTGGAATCATTTGGAATAACTTGGGTTTCATGTTTTTTTGATGTACAAGCAGAGTTCCCACTTAGTACAGGCGAAGGCTAGCAAATAGGTTGAGAAGCGGCCAGCTAGAGAGCAACATCGGTTATGAACATGCATTATGCATAAGTAACATTGGAAACTATCATGAGTAGGATATGAACACCATGAACATAAATATCATAGAGGCTATGTTGGATTTGATTCAACTACATGCATGAACATGTGACAAGTCAAGCCACTCGAACATTTAGAGGAGGATACCATATCATCATACTACATCACAATCATTTTAACACAATGTTGATATCAAAGATAAGTCATTATTCACTCCTAGCTACTTATGCATGGCATGAGAAACTATAATCTCTAATTGTCATTGCAAACATGTTTGATCATAATAGGCTGAAGCATGGATACTAGGTTAAACATATTTACAAAAATAGAACAAGTTGAGTTCATACCCGTTTCTCTCTACCACGGCCAGTTCATCTAATATCGTCATTATTGCCTTTCACTTGCACAACCGAACAATTTGAAATAATAATAGTGCAAGAGGGCCATGGACTATGCTGGAATCTACAAACATTTTATTCAGGAGGAGAAGACAAGGTAATATGGTCTCTTTGTTAGATCAATAATAATGCAAATGAGAGCCACTCAAGATTTTCATCGTGGTCTTCTCCTCAGTATGACTCGATAAAAGAAAAAGAAATTCAGAGAAACACACTGAAATATTTTTGGAGTTTTTGGTTTTTCGAAAGCAAGCAAACGAAAAAGGGAAAAGCAAAAATGAGAAAAAGTATTTACACGGGAAAGCTCCCAACAAGTAAAAGAAGAACAAGGAAATCTTTTTGAGTTTTCTTTTTAGTGCTACAACAATTTAGACTAGAAAGAAAAATAAAAAAGAAGCAAGAAACGTATTTTTGGGATTTTCTCACAGTTTTTCAAACACACAAGAAGAAAGCGAGAAAAATAATTTAAGCATGGATGGTACAATGAAAATGTGTGGACACCGACAACTGGAATGAAATGTGTGAATCATGAATGTAATGTCGGTGGACGTACTCCCCCAAGCTTAGGCTTTTGGCCTAACTTGGTAATCAGTCAGTAGCCTGGATGGTAGTTGGTGTGGTAGCTCACGGAGGCCCTCGGCGCTGATGCCTAAGCCCGTCGTGCTGCCCCCATTGCTGTATTGTGAGCTCACTCCGGAACATAATATCTTCCCTTCCTGTGATAGTCAAGAAGAGCAGGCGCAAGCAAATATGTGTGCACAATAGAAGTTTGGTTAAACAACAAGTTATACGTGAAGTCATGAATTTTTCCCTTGAGGATCTTATGGCTTTTTAAAGCCTCAAAATCTAAATATTGTGTGGGTAGGATAGGGTCAAAGGGCAAAGGTGAAACACCCAGCTCTCATGCTAAACGTGTGGCATAAATTTTGCCATAAAAATAGCCACTGCTAGCGTTATGCTACAGTCTGCGTGCAACAATCGCTGCAAGATTATAAACCTTTTCACCGATGAGAGTGGCACGTATGAGGCTCAAGTATGGAGCACATAGTGTACTACAGTCTTGCTTGCCTACTATGCATTTTCCATTAAATAATGCGAAGTACTGAATTGTAGGAAAATGTATGCTCTTTATTCTACCTTGCGCCACTCCCCTAGTTTCACCAAAGCAAAGGCTAGTTAAGAATGACTCAAACTCAGACCTAGGGGGCTCATCAAGTAAACCCCAAAATGGGATTTTACATAAGTGAGCAAACCTTTCTAGAGAAATGGTAAATGGATTATCATAAAGTTTAAAAGACACCCTAGACTCACGAGGAAAGAATTTAAATTCTTCGACAAATGATTCGGTGAGGATGAGACGTTGGTCGCACTTATCTGAAATGTAGGGACCAAGTTCGGCATTGTGAACTAGTTGCTCAAATTCCTCCTTAATACCAACTCTCGCCATGTAATCGTCACATGGACATAAGCACGTTTTGGTGGTGGCTCTACGAATGGATTTTTCGCTTGGTTCAGCATATGACCGGCGAACGAAGCTGCTACTAGAGGGTGCCTTTGAGGATCTCCTCCTCGAAGAACTCCTTCCAAAGATGTTCATAATGTTCGCGCACAATTTTCTGAAAAATTTTGGTCATGAAAAATTTAGTAACAAAACTTCACAAAATTGATAGCAACTACTCATAGGGATGTATATAGGCCATAGCAAGCATTCAAACAACTTAGAACTCTAAGAATTCAACATGCAAGCTCATCTACAACAGCACCAAGAGTAGCTAATTATTCTAAATATAAACTACTAAAAGAAAAACTAATTGGACACATGGAGGAGTCACATACCAAGCAACAAATCCCCGAAATAGTTTCGGAAACGGAGCTTCGAGCAAAGAGATCGAAATCCGCGGTCTCAGGAGCAAGAACACGAGAGAGAGAGAGTGTGTGTGTGTGTGTTGGTGATTTTTTCTGGGTGAATGGAGTGGTGTGGGAGGAAGAAGTAAGTGAGGGGGCCCACCAGGTGGGAAGCACCCACCAGGGTGCGCCTGGGGGTGCTGCGCGCCCAGGTGGGTTGTGCCCACCTGGTGCACCTCCCTCTGATATTATTTGCACCAGAAATTCATAAATATTCAGAAAAAATCATATTGGGTTTTCAGAGCATTCTAAGAACTTTTATTTTTGGGTCATTTTTAATTGCATGGAAAAAGCAAAAAACAGACAAAGCATGGCATTTTATTTTATTTAACTAATAAAAACAGAAAACAAAACGTAGGGACAGAAGGTAGTGCCTACTAAACTCATCAACTTCATACCTCTCAAAAATGATCCATTAATAAGGTTGATCAAGTGTTATTAACAACCACTTCCGATTAGCATGAAACCGAAGAACTTTCGTAAATCACTAAGTTACCTCAATTGGGATATGAATGTCCCCAACAATAAGCATTTCATATTTATTTTTGACAGTAGGTAGAGGTAGTTGAAAACTTCCAATAGTGATTGTCGGAGATTTTTCAATAACGTTAATACCATTCACTTGGAATTGTTTCTTCGGAAAGTGCACCGTATGCTCATTACCATTGATATGAAAAGTGATCTGATTTTATTGCAACCAATAACAGCCCCTGCAGTATTCAAGAAGGTTCTACCAAGGATAATCGACATGTTTTCATCCTCGAGCATCTCAAGTATAACAAAGTCAGTCAAAATAGTAACATTAGCAACAACAACGGGCACATCCTCACAATACCGATAGGTATGGCAGTTGATTTATCATCCATTTGCAAAGATATTTCAGTAGGTGTGAGTTTATTCAAATCAAGTCTTTTATATAAAGAGAAAGTTATAACACTAACACCAGCTCCCAAATCACACAAACCAGTTTTCACATAATTTCTTTTAATCGAGCAAGGTATAGTTGGTATTCCCGGATCTCCAAGTTCTTTAGGTACTCCATATTTGAAAGTGTAATTAGCAAGCATAGTGGAGATTTCAGCTTCCGGTATTTTTCTCTTATTAGTGATGATGTCTTTCATATACTTTGCATAAGGAGGCATTTTCAAAATATCAGTCAAGCGAGTGCGCAAAAAGACAGGCCCAATCATTTGAGCAAAGCATTCAAATTCTTCATCATCTTTCTTTTTAGTTGGCTTAGGTGGAAAGGGCATAGGCTTTTGAACCCATGGTTCTCTTTCCTTTCCATGTTTTCTAGCAACAAAGTCTCTTTTATCATATCTTTTATTCTTAGGTTGTGGGTTATCAAGATCAACCGTTGATTCTATCTCAACATCATTATCTGGTTCTTTATCATTAGGTTGAGTGTTTTTCTGAACCTCCTCATTATCTTTTTCATTATCAGAAGGTGAGTGTTCATTACCAGATTGAGTTTCATCATCAGAGATAGAAACTTCATTATCATTATCAGGAGGTTTTTCTACATCTCGTTCACTAGAGGCATGCAAAGTCTTATCATTTTTCTTCTTCTTTTTCTTTTTATAAGAACTAGGTGCAGTGGTGTTGTTCCTTTGAGAATCTTGTTCAATTCTCTTTGGATGTCCCTCGGGATAAAGTGGAACCTGAGTCATTTTACCTCCTCTAGTTGCTACTCTAACAGCAAAGTCACTTATATTATTGTTCATTTCATCAAGCAACTCTCTTTGAGATTTAGCAACTTGTTCTAATTGAGTTTGAACCATAGAGGCATGTTTTCCTACACCTCTAACATCATTTGAGATTCTAAACAACAAGTCACTTAAGCAAGCAATCATATCAGAGTTGTATTTCAATTGTTTCATAACATTTGCATTGAAGTGATCTTGATTTCTAATGTAATTATCAAACTCGTAAAGGCATTGACTAGGATGTTTATTATGAGGATCATCACTATCATTGAATTTCATTAAAGATTTTACCTCTACCACCTTAGGTGGTGGTGGTGCTTCAAGCCCATGTATTTCTTCGATAGGTGGTAAATTTTTAACATCCTCGGCCTTAATACCTTTTTCCTTCATAGATTTCTTTGCCTCTTGCATATCTTCAGGACTGAGATAAGATACCCCTCTTCTTTGGAGTGTGTTTAATAGGTTCTTCAGGAGGAGTCCAATCATCATAATTTTTCAATATGTTATTCAATAATTCTTCAGCTTGCCCAATAGTTCATTCTCTGAAAACATAACCAGCACAACTATCTAGGAAGCCCCTAGAAGCATCGGTTAGTCCATTATAGAAGATATCAAGTATTTCATTTTTCTTAAGACGATGATCAGGCAAAGCATTAAGCAATTGGAGAAGCCTCCCCCAAGCTTGTGGGAGACTCTCTTCTTAAATTTGCACAAAGTTAAATATTTCCTGCAAGGCAACTTGTTTCTTATGAGCAGGGAAATATTTTTCAGAGAAGTAATAGATCATATCCTGGGGATTACGCACACAACTAGGAGCAAGCCTATTGTACCAAGCCTTAGCATCACCCTTTAATGAGAACGTAAATAACTTGAGAATATAATAATAGTGAATCTTCTCATCATGAGCAAAAAGGGTAGCTATATCATTCAACTTAGTAAGATGTGCCACAACAGTTTCAGTTTCATAACCATGGAAAGGATCAGATTCAACCAAATTGATTAACTCTGGGTCGACAGTAGCAATAACAATAGGTGAAGTAGCAAACTCAGGATCACATTTCATTTTAGCATTTAGAGATCTTTCTTTATACTTGCACAATAATTTCTCTAGATCATCTCTATCCTTACAAGCAAGAATATCTCTAGTTGCCTCCTCACTCATAGTATAAACTTCCGGTACCTTTGGCAATTCATATCTAGGAGGACTAGTTCTAGTAGGTGTTTCAGTATTTTCAGTTTCAAGTTCATCATCAGATGCAACAATATCATGTTGTCTTACTCTAGCAATTTGTTCATCAAGAAATTCACCTAGTGGCACATCATCATCAGGCAAGGTACTAGCATCATCATGAGTAGCATTCATAGTAGAAGTAGCATCATCAATAACTTGCGACATATCAGAATTAATATCATGTTGCGGAGTTGCAAGTTTACTTATAACAGAAGGTGAATCTAAACCAGAACTGGATGGCGGTTCCTTAGCTCCCCTTGTCTTTGAGGGGAAAATCATAGTCTTAGCATCCTTCAGATTCTTCATAGTGATAATATGATAATAATCCCAAGTGACTCAATAAATATAGCTATGCTCCCCGGCAACGGCGCCGGAAAAAAGGTCTTGATAACCCACAAGTATAGGGGATCACAACATTTTTCGAGGGTAGAGTATTCAACCCAAATTTATAGATTCGACACAAGGGGAGCCAAATAATATTTGAAGGTATTAGCAGCCGAGTTGTCAATTCAACCACACCTGGTGATTAATTATCTGTAGCAAAGTGATTAGTAGCACAGTAGTATGATAGTTTTGATGATAACAGCAATAGTAACGGTAATAGTAATAGTAATAGCAGTGATATTATAGCAGTAATGATAGCAGTAGCAACAATAGTAACTTAGCAAGAACAATATATAATAAATTTGTAGGCATTGGATGGGTGACTCATTGGATGATATTCATCATGAGATAGTTATAACCTAGGGCGATACGGCACTAGCTCCAGTTCGTAAATATAATGTAGGCATGTATTGATGCAACCATCGACAGAAATATCGAACGCGCGAATAATTTGCCCAATCTTTCATGGTACGAAGTCACCTGAAACAGTGTGGCGCTCGCGATCTTGTAGATGCAATCACCATGAAAACAACACGCACACCCTAAAGAGGAAGTGCGTGGACGATCTTCAGCAGATCAGCAGAAATTGAAACTCTAGAATCAATCTCAAACCAGAATCACAAAGCCTCAAAAGCTATCAACAAATATTCTGCGGTGGCTCGAAGATACCCCGACTTGCCGATCTATCCTTCGATGGAAAATAGCCAAAGAAAACTAACTCCCGTACAAGGCCAGCCTCGGCCTTTAAAATAGTGCTCGCAGGCACGTACGTGACCAGGTCTGACTCGATTCCTAAGTTGGTTACAAAACCAGACTAACAAGAAACATAGACACGGACTCTTTCTCTCTCCAATCTAAACAAAATGCTAATTAACTAATATAAAAATACGGCAAGCTGATCACAACATGCCAAAACTATTGACTAGGCACGCATGCCTCTTTCCAATCTTCATGGTGCCTTCCCTTGTAATTATGCTGGTATTGACTTTTACGATCACGCCATCAATTGCCTCGCACAATCATTTCATCCTGATTGAAAACACATGTACGTGAATGTATTGCAGACGCACTTGCATCATAGTCAGTGCCCGTAGGAATTCTTTCACATCGACCTTCTGTTGCACGCACTGGACGGAATGTCGGCATTTTCTTCAGACTTCTCATTGTCCCAACTCGCTGACGTAGTGCAGGAACGACGTACTTGCCATTTCTTCCTTGATTGCTTTTATAAACATGATCCGTAGCGACGACATAGGGGGTAGCATCATCCTCCCTCCCTTGAGAAGAAACCGTCCTCGGTTTCGATCTGTGTTTAGCGGTCTTTTTCTTGAATACTTCTACGGTACACTTTATATCCTTTGCATGTTTTGGATGAATAGCATAGAACTCACCCTTATGCATAAAATTGTATCTATTTGTTCTCCCATGATGAAGAGCGTTAACATCATGTTGCCACGGACGCCCCAAAATAAAATGACAAACATGCAGTGGCATAACGTCGCTTGCCACTTTATCCACATAGCCATCAACAAAAAAAGGGACCTTCACCCTGTGAGTAACCTTCACTCTGCCCACATCATTGATCCACTTAATATAATATGGTTTTGGAATGTCCCAAGTTGGCAAAGAAAGTGACGCCACCACATCCTTGCTAATCATGTTGCTAGCACTGCCGCCATCAATTATCAGTTTGCACACATCTCCTTTGATGGTACATGCAGTTTGAAAAATACTCTGCAGCTATCCTTGTTCAACAATGGCCTTGACATCTCGCTGGACCTTATGTGCTAGCAAACTCTCCATATCAGGATCATCTTGAGGATAACATAGTATGGTATCACCACGACCTCTTTCAATTCCATCCTCTATCTTAGGCGTCTCATCTTCAGATTCTGAAATATATTCCGCATCAACAAGTAGAACCCTTCGTTGATTGGAACATTCATGCTTCATGTGTCCACGTCCTCCACACTTGTGGCAAATAATATTACGATGATGAGATGAAGACGCATTAGATGAAACATGAGAAACCTCCTTTGACGCAGCCGCCACTTTGCTCTGTTCAATGCTTCCCGACTTATAAGGAGTCGGTTTAGCACTAAACCCACCATCAATAGGAGAAGAACCACATCGCCCACAATTGTAAGTCGGACGATTCTCTGAAACTTGCTTCTCCAATACCCAATGTTCAGCACGCTCCGCTTGATGAAGTAACCCATGAATATCACTATATTGCATTAAATCAACACGGTCACGAATCTTTTCTTCCAACCCCTCAAATAAACATACCATGGTCGCCTCCGCAGACTCACGCATAGCTATACAGATCATCAAAACTTGCATCTCCTTATAGTACTCATCAACTGATTTCGTACCTTGCACCAGACGACGCAATCTACTATGAAGCTGGCGAGTGTAGTAAGCAGGCACAAAACGTTCCCTCGTGATTCGCTTCATGTCAGCCCATGTTGCTGGTCGCTCGTGAGTACGGTTCTTATTATCCCACCATACAAGAGCATACTCTGTAAATTCCATTGATGCAACACGAACCTTCTTCTCTTCGGAGTAGTTGTGACCGTCAAAAATCTGATTTACTCGCATCTCCCACTCCAAATATTTCCCCGGGTCAGCACAATGTCCAGAGAATTCAGGTATGGTTATCTTGATTCGACCCAAACCATCATCCTCATGGGCACCATTGCCGCCATAGTCACGGCCCCGCCCAACATGGCGGTGAGCCCCAGCATCATGCCGTGGTCGGTGAGGTAAGCCTCCATGGGCATCAGAATCCTCAGAAAAATCACCACCATCATCGTTGTCACGGTCACGACGTCGTCGTGGTGAGCGGGACTGTCGAGGTGCCACATCTCTCGCCTGAAGACGCTGAACTGCTGCAGTGAGCCGATTAAGACTCTAGGTCACCACCTGTGGACTATCAGTGCGTTGTCGGTCGCTGGCAGTCAGACGCTCGTTCAACCTGTCCTCGACGCCTACAATATTTGCAGACAATTCCTCAACCCTTTCCCCAAGCTTCTTGTTGGCTCCCTTGATCGATATCAGATGGATACACAAATCATCACTTATCTCCAGATCCTCCGGAAGTTCATCGCCTTCCTCATGATCAGATTTCTCATGCTGTGAGTTCACCATCTTTCAAACAATTGAATCAAATAGCAGGAAAGAAAATTGTACCATGATCAACCATGCTCTGAATACCACTTGATGCAACCATCGACAGAAATATCGAACGCGCGAATAATTTGCCCAATCTTTCACGGTACGAAGTCACCTAAAATGGTGTGGCGCTCGCGATCTTGTAGATGTATACACCACGAAAACAACACGCACACCCTAAAGAGGAAGTACGTGGACGATCTTCAGCAGATCAGCAGAAATTGAAACTCTAGAATCAATCTCAAACCAGAATCACAAAGCCTCAAAAGCTATCAACAAATATTCTGCAGCGGCTCGAAGATACCCCGACTTGCCGATCTATCCCTCGATGGAAAATAGCCAAAGAAAACTAACTCCCGTACAAGGCTAGCCTCGGCCTTTAAAATAGTGCTCGCAGGCACGTACGTGACCAGGTCTGACTCGATTCCTAAGTTGGTTACAAAACCAGACTAACAAGAAACATAGACGCGGACTCTTTCTCTCTCTAATCTAAACAAATCGCTAATTAACTAGGCAAGCTGATCACAAGATGCCAAAACTATTGACTAGGGACGCATGCCTCTTTCCAATCTTCACGGTGCCTTCCTTTGTAATTATGCTGGTATTGACTTTTACGATCACGCCATGCATTGCCTCGCATAATCATCTCATCCTGATTGAAAACACATGTACGTGAATGTATTGTAGACGCACTTGCATCGTAGTCAGTGCCCGTAGGAATTCTTTCACATCGACCTTCTGTTGCACGCACTGGATGCAATGTCGGCATTTTCTTCAGACTTCTCATTGTCCCAACTCGCTGACGTAGTGCATGCACGACGTACTTGCCATTTCTTCCTTGATTGCTTTTACATGATCCGGAGCGATGACATAGGGGGTCGCATCATGTATTCCATAAATAGTCATACGTGCTTATGGAAAGAACTTGCATGACATCTTTTGTCCTACCCTCCCGTGGTAGCGGGGTCCTATTGGAAACTAAGGGATATTAATGAAGGAAATATGCCCTAGAGGCAATAATAAAGTTATTATTTATTTCCTCATATCATGATAAATGTTTATTATTCATGCTTGAATTGTATTAACCGGAAACATGATACATGTGTGAATACATAGACAAACTTAAATGTCACTAGTATGCCTCTACTTGACTAGCTCATTAATCAAAGATGGTTATGTTCCTAACCATAGACATGTGTTGTCATTTGATTAACAGGGTCACATCATTAGGAGAATGATGTGATTGACTTGACCCATTCCGTTAGCTTAGCACTTGATCGTTTAGTATGTTGATATTGCTTTCTTCATGACTTATACAAGTTCCTACAACTATGAGATTGTGCAACTCCCGTTTACCGGAGGAACACTTTGTGTCCTACCAAACGTCACAACGTAACTGGGTGATTAAAAAGGAGCTCTACAGGTGTCTCCAAAGGTACATGTTGAGTTGGCGTATTTCGAGATTAGGTTTTGTCACTCCGATTGTCGGAGAGGTATCTCTGGGCCCTCTCGGTAATGCACATCACTACAAGCCTTGCAAGCAATGTAGATAATGAGTTAGTTACGGAATGATGCATTACGTAACGAGTAAAGAGACTTGCCGATAACTTGATTGAACTAGGTATTGGATACCGATGATCGAATCTCGGGAAAGTAACATACCGATGACAAAGGGAACAACGTATGTTGTTATGCGGTTTGACCGATAAAGATCTTCGTAGAATATGTAGGAGCCAATATGAGCATCCAGGTTCCACTATTGGTTATTGACCGGAAACGAGTCTCGGTCATGTCTACATAGTTCTCGAACCTGTAGGGTCCGCACGCTTAAGGTTTCGTTGACAGTTTTATTATGAGTTTATGAGTTTTCATGTGCCGAAGGTTGTTCGGAGACCCGGATGTGATCATGGACTTGATGAGGAGTCTCGAAATGGTCGAGGCATAAAGATCGATATATTGGACGACTATATTTGGAGATCGGAAAGGTTCCGGGTGAGATTGGGACAATACCGGAGCTCCGGGAGGTTATCGGAACCCCCCGGGAGGTATATGGGCCTTATTGGGTCTTAGTGGAAAGGAGGGAGAAGAAGCAAAGGAGGGGGCTCCCCCCCAAGCCCAATCCGAATGGGGAGCCCCCCCCCCTTTCCTTCTTCCCTCCCCCCTCTTCCTTCCCTCTCCCTCTCCTAATAGGAAAAGGGGGAGTCCTACTCCCGGTTGGGTTTGGACTCCCCCCCTAGGGCGCGCCACCCCCCTTGGCCGGACCCCTCCTCCACTCCTTTATATAAGGGGGAGGGGGCACCCCATAGAC
>NC_057804.1:238949543-238950836 GCF_018294505.1 Triticum aestivum
TTTTATGCGTAGATGTTATATGCACGAGTAGAGCAAGTGAGTTGTGGGCGATACAAGTCATACTTCTTACCAGCATGTCATACTTTTGTTCAGCGGTATTGTTGGATGAAGCGGCCCGGACCGACATTACGCGTACGCTTACGCGAGACTGGTTTTACCGCCGTGCTTTGCACACGGGTGACTAGCGGGTGTTTGTTTCTCCAACTTTAGTTGAACTGAGTGTGGCTACGCCCGGTCCTTGCGAAGGTTAAAACAGCACTAACTTGACAAACTATCGTTGTGGTTTTGATCGTAGGTAAGAACGGTTCTTGCTCAGCCCGTAGCAGCCACGTAAAATTTGCAACAACAAAGTAGAGGACGTCTAACTTGTTTTTGCAGGGCATGTTGTGATGTGATATGGTCAAGATGTGATGCTATATTTTATTGTATGAGATGATCATGTTTTGTAACCGAGTTATCGGCAACTGGCAGGAGCCATATGGTTGTCGCTTTATTGTATGAAATGCAAACGCCCTGTAATTGCTTTACTTTATCACTAAGCGGTAGTGGTAGTCGTAGAAGCAATAGATGGCGTAACGACAATGATGCTACAATGGAGATCAAGGTGTCGCGCCAGTGACGATGGTGATCACAACGGTGCTTCGGAGATGGAGATCACAAGCACAAGATGATGATGGCCATATCATATCACTTATATTGATTGCATGTGATGTTTATCCTTTATGCATCTTATCTTGCTTTGATTGACGGTAGCATTTTAAGATGATCTCTCACTAATTATCAAGAAGTGTTCTCCCTGAGTATGCACCGTTGTGAAAGTTCTTCGTGCTGAGACACCACGTGATGATCGGGTGTAATAGACTCTATGTTCAAATACAATGGGTGCAAAACAGTTGCACACGCGGAATACTCAGGTTAAACTTGACGAGCCTAGCATATACAGATATGGCCTCGGAACACGGAGACCGAAAGGTCGAACGTGAATCATATAGTAGATATGATCAACATAGTGATGTTCACCATTGAAACTACTCCATCTCACGTGATGATCGGACATGGTTTAGTTGATTTGGATCACGTGATCACTTAGATGACTAGAGAGATGTCTGTCTAAGTGGGAGTTCTTTAGTAATATGATTAATTGAACTTAAATTTATCATGAACTTAGTAGCTGATAGTATTTTGCTTGTCTATGTTTGTTGTAGATAGATGGCTCGTGTTGTTGTTCCGTTGAATATTAATGCGTTCCTTGAGAAAGCTAAGTTGAAAGATGATGGTAGCAATTACACGGAC
>NC_057804.1:238951179-238951821 GCF_018294505.1 Triticum aestivum
ACCAGTTTCAAGAAAAATGGGTAAAGGGAAGAAGAAGGGGAACTTCAAGAAGAACAGCAAGCAAGTTGCTGCTCAAGAGAAGAAACCCAAATCTGGACCTAAGCCTAAGACCGAGTGCTTCTACTGCAAGCATACTGGACACTGGAAGCGGAACTGCCCCAAGTATTTGGTGGATAAGAAGGATGGCAAGGTGAACAAAGGTATATGTGATATACATGTTGTTGATGTGTACCTTACTAATGCTCGCAGTAGCACCTGGGTATTTGATACTGGTTCTATTGCTAATATTTGCAACTTGAAACAGGGACTACGGATTAAGCGAAGATTGGCTAAGGACGAGGTGACGATGCGCGTGGGAAATGGTTCCAAAGTCGATGTGATCGCGGTCGGCACGCTACCTCTACATCTACCTTTGGGATTAGTTTTAGACCTGAATAATTGTTATTTGGTGCCAGCGTTAAGCATGAACATTATATCTGGATCTTGTTTGATGCGAGACGGTTATTCATTTAAATTTGAGAATAATGGTTGTTCTATTTATATGAGTAATATCTTTTATGGTCATGCACCCTTGAAGAGTGGTCTATTTTTATTAAATCTCGATAGTAGTGATACACATATTCATAATGTTGAAGCCAAAAG
>NC_057804.1:238951831-238961266 GCF_018294505.1 Triticum aestivum
TGCAGAGTTGATAATGATAGTGCAACTTATTTGTGGCACTGTCGTTTGGGTCATATTGGTGTAAAGCGCATGAAGAAACTCCATACTGATGGACTTCTGGAATCACTTGATTATGAATCACTTGGTACTTGTGAACCGTGCCTCATGGGCAAGATGACTAAAACGCCATTCTCCGGATCTATGGAGCGAGCAACTGATTTGTTGGAAATCATACATACTGATGTATGTGGTCCAATGAATATTGAGGCTCGTGGCTGGTATCGTTATTTTCTCACCTTCACACATGATTTGAGCAGATATGGGTATATCTACTTAATGAAACACAAGTCTGAAACATTTGAAAAGTTCAAAGAATTTCAGAGTGAAGTGGAAAATCATCGTAACAAGAAAATAAAGTTTCTACGATCTGATCGTGGAGGAGAATATTTGAGTTATGAGTTTGGTTTACATCTGAAGCAATGCAGAATAGTTTCGCAACTCACGTCACCCGGAACACCACAAAGAAATGGTGTGTCTGAACGTTGTAATCGTACTTTACTAGATATGGTGCGATCTATGATGTCTCTTACTGATTTACCGCTACCGTTTTGGGGTTATGCTTTAGAGACGGCCGCATTCACGTTAAATAGGGCGCCATCAAAATCCATTGAGACGACACCTTATGAATTGTGGTTTGGCAAGAAACCAAAGTTGTCTTTTCTTAAAGTTTGGGGCTGTGATGCTTATGTGAAGAAACTTCAACCAGATAAGCTCGAACCCAAATCAGAGAAATGTGTCTTCATAGGATACCCAAAAGAGACTATTGGGTACACCTTCTATCACAGATCTGAGGGCAAGATTTTTGTTGCTAAATTTGGATCATTTCTAGAGAAGGAGTTTCTCTTAAAAGAAGTGAGTGGGAGGAAAGTAGAACTTGATGAGGTAACTGTACCTGCTCCCTTATTGGAAAGTAGTTCATCACAAGAACCGGTTCCTGTGACAACTACACCAATCAGTGAGGAAGCTAATGATATTGATCATGAAACTTCAGATCAAGTTACTACCGAACCTCGTAGGTCAACCAGAGTAAGATCCGCACTAGAGTGGTACGGTAATCCTATTCTGGAAGTCATGTTACTTGACCATGACGAACCTACAAACTATGAGGAAGCGATGATCAGCCCATATTCCGCAAAATGGCTTGAGGCCATGAAATCTGAGATGTGATCCATGTATGAGAACAAAGTATGGACTTTGGTTGACTTGCCCGATGATCGGCAAGCCATCGAGAATAAATGGATCTTCAAGAAGAAGACTGGCGTTGATGGTAATGTAACTGTCTACAAAGCTCGACTTGTTGCGAAAGGTTTTTGACAAGTTCAAGGGGTTGACTATGATGAGACTTTCTCACCCGTAGCGATGCTTAAGTCTGTCTGAATCATGTTAGCAATTGCTACATTTTATGATTATGAAATATGGCAAATGGATGTCAAAACTGCATTCCTGAATGGATTTATGGAAGAAGAGTTGTATATGATGCAACCAGAAGGTTTTGTCGATTCAAAAGATGCTAACAAAGTGTGCAAGCTCCAGCGATCCATTTATGGACTGGTGCAAGCCTCTCGGAGTTGGAATAAACGCTTTGATAGTGTGATCAAAGCATATGGTTTTATACAGACTTTTGGAGAAGCCTGTATTTACAAGAAAGTGAGTGGGAGCTCTGTAGCATTTCTGATATTATATGTAGATGACATATTGTTAATTGGAAATGATATAGAATTTCTGGATAGCATAAAGGGATACTTGAATAAAAAAATCGATGAAAGACCTCGGTGAAGCTGCTTACATATTGGGCATCAAGATCTATAGAGATAGATCAAGACGCTTAATTGGACTTTCACAAAGCACATACCTTGATAAAGTTTAGAAAAAGTTCAAAATGGATTAGGCAAAGAAAGGGTTCTTGCCTGTATTACAAGGTGTGAAGTTGAGTCAGACTCAATGCCCGACCATAGTAGAAGATAGAGAGAAAATGAAAGATGTTCCCTATGATTCAGCCATAGGCTCTATCATGTATGCAATGTTGTGTACTAGACCTGATGTATGCTTAGCAATAAGTTTAGCAGGGAGGTACCAAAGTAATCCAGGAGTGGATCACTGGACAGCGATCAAGAATATCCTGAAATACCTGAAAAGGACTAAGGATATGTTTCTTGTTTATGGAGGTGACAAAGAGCTAGTCGTAAATGGTTACGTCGATGCAAGCTTTGACACTGATCTGGACGATTCTAAATCGCAAACCGGATACGTGTTTATATTGAACGGTGGAGCTATCAGTTGGTGCAGTTCTAAACAAAGCATCATGGCGGGATCTACATGCGAATCGGAGTACATAGCTCCTTCGGAAGCAGCAAATGACGGAGTCTGGATGAAGGAGTCCATTTCCAATCTAGGTGTCATACCTAGTGCATCGGGACCTATGAAGATCTTGTGTGACAATACTGGTGCAATTGCCTTGACAAAGGAATCCAGATTTCACAAGAGGACCAAGCACATCAAGAGATGCTTCAATTCCATCCGGGACCAAGTCTAGGTGGGAGACATAGAGATTTGCAAGATACATACGGATCTAAATGTTGTAGACCCGTTGGTTAAGCCTCTTCCACGAGCAAAACATGATCAGCACCAAGACTCCATGGGTGTTAGAATCATTACTGTGTAATCTAGATTATTGACTCTAGTGCAAGTGGGAGACTGAAGGAAATATGCCCTAGAGGCAATAATAAAGTTATTATTTATTTCCTCATATCATGATAAATGTTTATTATTCATGCTAGAATTGTATTAACCGGAAACATGATACATGTGTGAATACATAGACAAACTTAAATGTCACTAGTATGAATCTACTTGACTAGCTCATTAATCAAAGATGGTTATGTTTCCTAACCATAGACATGTGTTGTCATTTGATTAACGGGGTCACATCATTAGGAGAATGATGTGATTGACTTGACCCATTCCGTTAGCTTAGCACTTGATCGTTCAGTATGTTGCTATTGCTTTCTTCATGACTTATACAAGTTCCTACAACTATGAGATTATGCAACTCCCGTTTACCGAAGGAACACTTTGTGTGCTACCAAACGTCACAACGTAACTGGGTGATTATAAAGGAGCTCTACAGGTATCTCCAAAGGTACATGTTGAGTTGGCATATTCCGAGATTAGGTTTTGTCACTCCGATTGTCGGAGAGGTATCTCTGGGCCCTCTCGGTAATGCACATCACTACAAGCCTTGCAAGCAATGTAGCTAATGAGTTAGTTACGGAATGATGCGTTACGTAACGAGTAAAGAGACTTGCCGGTAACGAGATTGAACTAGGTATTGGATAGCGACGATCGAATCTCGGGCAAGTAACATACCGATGACAAAGGGAACAACGTATGTTGTTATGCGGTTTGACCGATAAAGATCTTCGTAGAGTATGTAGGAGCCAATATGAGCATCCAGGTTCCACTATTGGTTATTGACCGGAAACGAGTCTCGGTCATGTCTACATAGTTCTCGAACCCGTAGGGTCCGCATGCTTAATGTTTCGTTGACAGTTTTATTATGAGTTTATGAGTTTTGATGTACCGAAGGTTGTTCGGAGTCCCGGATGTGATCACAGACTTGACGAGGAGTCTCGAAATGGTCGAGACATAAAGATCGATATATTGGACGACTATATTTGGACAGCGGAAAGGTTCCAGGTGAGATTGGGACAATACCGGAGCTCCGGGAGGTTATCGAAACCCCCCGGGAGGTATATGGGCCTTATTGGGCCTTAGTGGAAAGGAGGGAGAAGAAGCAAAGGAGAGGGCGCCCCCCCCCACCCAAGCCCAATCTGAATTGGGAGGGGGGCCGACCCCCTTTCCTTCTGCCCTCCCCCCTCTTCCTTCCCTCGCCCTCTCCTAATAGGAAAAGGGGGAGTCCTACTCCCGGTTGGGGTTGGACTCTCCCCCAAGGGTGCGCCACCCCCCTTGTCCGCCCCCCTCCTCCACTCCTTTATATACGGGGGAGGGGGGCACCCCATAGACACAACAATTGATCTCTTGATCTCTTAGCCGTGTGCGGTGCCCCCCTCCACCATAGTCCTCGGTAATACTATAGTGGTGCTTAGGCAAAGCCCTGCGACGGTAGAACATCAAGATCGTCATCATGCCGTCGTGCTGACGGAACTCTTCCCCGACATTCTGCTGGATAGGAGTACGCGGATCGTCATCGAGTTGAACGTGTGTTAGAACTCGGAGGTGCCGTAGTTTCGGTGCTTGATCGGTCGGGCCGTGAAGACGTACGACTACATCAACCGTGTTGTTCTAACGCTTCCGCTTTTGGTCTATGAGGGTACATGGACAACACTCTCCCCTCTTGTTGCTATGCATCACCATGATCTTGCGTGTCCATAGGAATTTTTTTGAAATTACTACGTTCCCCAGCAATTAAGGCCTCCTTTTAATAGAGAATCGGAACAAAGCATTAGCACACAGTGAATACATGAACTCCTCAAACTACGGTCATCACCGGGAGTGATCCCGGCTATTGTCACTCCGGGGTTGCCGGATCATAACGCATAGTAGGTGACTATAACTTGCAAGATCGGATCTAGAACATGGATATAATGGTGATAACATAAATGGTTCAGATCTGAAATCATGGCACTCGGCCCCAAAGTGACAAGCATTAAGCATGGCAAAGTCATAGCAACATCAATCTCAGAACATAATGGATACTAGGGATCAGGCCCTAACAAAACTAACTCAATTACATGATGAATCTCATCCAACTACTCACCGACCAGCGAGCCTACGAAGGATTACTCACTCCCAATGGGGAGTATCATGGAATTGGCGATGGATATGCGTTGGTGATGACGAAGATCGAAGATCCCCCTCTCCGGAGCCCCAAACGGACTCTAGATTTGCCCTCCCAATGAAGAACAGGGCTTGGCGGCGGCTCCGTCTCGTGAAACGCGATAATTCTTTCTCCCCAACTTTTTTCTGGAAATATGGGATTTTATAGCGTCGGTTTAAGGGTCAGCGGGGCCACCAGGTGGGCAGCACCCACCTGGGCTCACCTGGGGGGGGCTGGCGTGCCCTGGTGGGTTGTGCCCACCCAGGTGCCCCCCTCGGGTCCATCCTGGCTCCAGAAATTCTCTATTTGATATAAAAAATCATCGCAAAGTTCGTTCCATTCCGAGAACTTCTATTTCTGCACAAAAATAACATCATGGTAGTTCTGCTGAAAACAGCGTCAGTCCGGGGTTAGTTTCATTCAAATCAATGAAATTAGAGTCCAAAACAAGAGGAAAAGCGTTAGGAAAAGTAGATACGTTGGAGACGTATCAACTCCCCCAAGCTTAAACCTTTGCTTGTCCTCAAGCAATTCAGTTGATAAACTAAAAGTGAACAAGAAAAACTTTTACGAACTCTTTTGCTCTTGTTTCATAAATAAGCTTAAACAACACCCAGGTTTTCAGCAAGGATTATAGCTAACCATGTCGACAATAACTCTTAAAAAATATATTAACTCATATCAATGACATAATCAACTAGAGAGCAATAATAAGATATCTCAAATAGCAACACGTTGTCAAAACAACCATGATATAATATGACAATAGTGGTATCTCGCTAGCCATTTCTGAGACTGCAAAACATAAATGCAGAGCACCCCCAAAGTTCAAGCAGCGACTAAACATTGTAATTCATGGTAGAAAAGATCTAGTCATGATGCACCCAACATTAGCTATACACAATGCATCAGCATGACAGCAATGCTCTCAGGTTCTGGCGCTTAATTGAGAAGGTGATGACATGACATAAAAGTAAATAGATAGTCCCTTCGCAGAGGGAAGCAGTGATTTGCAGAGGTGCCAGAGCTCATGTTTTTAAAACAGAGGTAAATGAAATTTTGAGACATGCACCCTTCTTATTCACTTCACGACCATCAGTTATCAATATCTTCCATGCTAAGCACGCTAGTGGCGGTTCCCAAGCGGAAATGTAAAGGTTATGACTCCATTGGAGTTTTTGTTTGATTATTTGTAAGCTCTTTTATTTTTGAAGTTTGAGACTAGGCATCCCTATTACCGCCCTTTTTCTCGTGCGATGGCGAGTGAATAAACACTCAACCTGAGAATAACCCGTTTAGCATGGAAGACATCGACTACCTCCTGTCGTTTCATGAACGATTCGGACACACAAAAAGGATATTTATTTGAAGTTTTTAGAGGTGGCACATGCAAATTTACTTAGGACGGCAGGGTAATACCACATATAGGTAGTTATGGTGGACTCATTTGGAATAACTTGGGTTTCAGGTTCTTTTGATGTACAAGCAGAGTTCCCACTTAGTACAGGCGAAGGCTAGCAAATAGGTTGAGAAGTGGCCAGCTAGAGAGCAACATCGGTCATGAACATGCATTATGCATAAGTAACATTGGAAACTAGCATGAGTAGGATATGAACACCATGAACAGACCTGCCCTCCAGAGGAAGAACTGGGCTTGGCGGCGGCTCCATCTCGCGAAACGTGATAATTCTTTCTCCCCTATTTTTTCCGGAAATATTGGATTTTATAGCGTCGGTTTGAGGGTCAGCGGGGCCACCAGGTGGGCAGCACCCACCTGGGCGCGCCTGGGGGGCTGGCGCGCCTTGGTGGGTTGTGCCCACCCAAGTGCCCCCCTCAGGTCCATCCTGGCTCCAGAACTTCTCTTATTTGATATAAAAAATCCTCGCAAAGTTTCGCTCCATTTCGAGAACTTTTATTTCTGCATAAAAATAACACCATGGTAGTTCTGCTGAAAACAATGTCAGTCCGGGGTTAGTTTCATTCAAATCATGCAAATTAGAGTCCAAAACAAGAGGAAAAGCATTAGGAAAAGTAGATACGTTGGAGACGTATCAGCCGTTGCAGGCAATGATGAAACCGCAGGCTGGTCCTCTGCCCATTCCTTGTGGGGCATCAGGCTCTCGATGAGCACTGTTGACGGTGGATCTTCGGGTGGGTCATCGATCATGCCGCCGAGCAGCTCTGGATCTTTTGCACGATGGATGGCAAACTGATCATCACACCTCCTCTGCAATATGTTGATTGTGCGCCCAAGGACTGTCACGCCGATATCGCTGCCGATGGGCCATGGTGCCTGCACCGGCCGATGAAGCTCTTGCTCCCCGACCTGCTCCGACTCGTTCTCCTCACCAAAGATGTAACATAGGTAGGGGTCGACGTCGAAGCTTTGGTCGTTACCTAGCATTCTTGGAATAACTAATGGTAGATGGGTGAGGACTAGATCTGCACAGAGTGTCGCGATGGTGCGTTGCCGCCTGGGTTATATGCAGCAAGCCATTAGCTGGTGGCGGGAAACCGATGAGGGAAGAGGCATGGATTTTACAATTCACCCATGTGGAGCGCAGGAAGCATTCACTGGAGCGCGGGAAGACTAATTGGAGCACACACACAACCCGAATACCGCATGCGGTGCCACGTGTTATTTATCACACACGTGTTAACATAAGGAAACATATGTGTAACTTACTAATCATCGCACATGAGTACTCGCAGACGCATCGTGTGCGATACTCCTAGCCACCACAAGCAACTAGTTTGCATTTTTCAAATTTTTTGTACAAATAGAATTGCACAAGATCTAACTATAGTAACCGTATGTGCTATAATTTCTCATCGCAAACAGTTCATCTGAGTGGGCTGTTTGCTGCGTATCACACACATCTTGTTTACACGAATAGTTTGTGTTATTTTGGCTCATCGCAAATATTTCATCTATGTGAACTGTATGCCGCATATCACACACATCTTGTTAAGTTGAACCATTTCTGTTCTCTTCCCTAATCGAAAACAGTTCGTCCAAGTGAATCATATGTCGTATATCACACACACCTTGATCTGGGTGACCATTTCTGTTGCATTCCCTAATAGCAAATAGTTCATCAGAGTGAACTGTATGCCATATATCGCACACACACATTGATATGGCTGCCCGTTTCTGTTGTTCTGTCTAATCGCAAACAGTTCATATGGATCAACCGTATGCCCCGCATCACACACGTCACTAAAATCTAAACCGTGTTTGCTGTCTCCGCCATCACAAACGTTTTGCATATTTTTGTGACGCCCCCGATTCAATCGTACACTAATCATGCACGCAAACGTGTACGATCAAGATTAGGGACTCACGGGAAGATATCACAACACAACTCTAAAAACATAAATAAGTCATACAGGCATCATAATACAAGCCAGGGGCCTCGAGGGCTCGAATACAAGTGCTCGATCATAGACGAGTCAGTGGAAGCAACAATATCTGAGGACAGACATAAGTAAACAAGTTGCCATAGATGGCTAACACAAACTGGGGTACAAATCGAAAGAGGCGCAGGCCTCCTGCCTGGGATCCTCCTAACTACTCCTGGTCGTCGTCAGCGGGCTGCACGTAGTAGTAGGCACCTCCAGAGTAGTAGTCGTCGTCGACGAAGGTGGCGTCTGGATCCTGGGCTCCAACATCTGGTTGCGGCATCCGAGAAGAAGAGGAAAACGAGGGAAAAGAGGGAGCAAAGCAACCGTGAGTACCCATCCAAAGTACTCGCAAGCAAGGAGCTACACTACATATGCATGGGTATATGTGTAAGGAGGCAATATGAGTGGACTGAACTGCAGAATGCCAGAATAAGAGGGGGATAGCTAGTCCTATCGAAGACTACGCTTCTGGCAGCCTCCGTCTTGCAGCATGTAGAAGAGAGTAGATTGAAGTCCTCCAAGTAGCATCTCCAAGTAGCATCTCCAGTAGCATCGCATAGCATAATCCTACCCAGCGATCCTCTCCTTGTCGCCCTGTTAGAGAGCGATCACCGGGTTGTATCTGGCACTTGGAAGGGTGTGTTTTATTAAGTATCCAGTTCTAGTTGTCATAAGGTCGAGGTACAACTCCAAGTCGTCCTGTTACCGAAGATCACGGCTATTCGAATAGATTAACTTCCCTGCAGGGGTGCACCAACTTACCCAACACGCTTGATCCCATTTGGCCGGACACACTTCCCTGGGTCATGCCCGGCCGCGGAAGATCAACACGTCGCAGCCCCACCTAGGCTCAACAGAGAGGTCAGCACGCCGGTCTAAACCTAGGCGCCCAGGGGTCTGGGCCCATCACCCTAAACACACATGCATGTTGCGAGGGCGGCCGAAAGCAGACCTAGCCTAGTGGCGTTCCAGTCCAATTCGGCGCGCGCCGCTCAGTCGCTGACGTCACGAAGTGCTTCGGCTGATACCACGACGCCGAGTGCCCATATCTTTCCCACGTAGTTGGTTAGTGCGTATAGGCTCGTAGCCAACTCAGATCAAATACCAAGATCTCGTTAAGCGTGTTAAATATCCGCGAACGCCGAACAGGGCCA
>NC_057804.1:238965272-238970156 GCF_018294505.1 Triticum aestivum
GAACACGTTTGTGTTGACCGGAAGGCAATAAAGTGGTCAAAACTAACACAAATCATCGGGGGCAAGGATAGTATTTCTCATCATGAACTCAATTGATATCCTGGAAGAGCTCATAAGGTCGATGATGATCACGACACATTTGTCGAGGGATTTCATGAAGATGTAATCAATCAGCGACGACATCAGGTCAAAGGAATGATGGAGCGGAAGGTTATTGGAACCATGGGTAGGACACAAACTTGAAATCAAGCTTGATGTTCAAGGTGAACTGATATGACGAGCATGGTCGTCGTAAGCTTAGCTCATCATCGAAAGTTGTGCTCCGGGATTAAGGACCAGGTAGCACAGTTAAAGTTTAGCATGATAATGATATAGCCGAGCAGGCCAGGACTTACGTGATCGAGTTCAAATTCGTAAGTAATGAAGGTTACCAAGAGTTGTTTAATCGCGGTGCGATCTCGATTCAGTTATCGGTGTCTTTGAGTGTCTAATAACTCCAGCCCGTGGAAAATTGGAATCAGTGAGAATGTAGCACTTGATGAAGAACTCATAAGAAGTTATGCGGTTCCATGATTATCTCAAGATACCAGGGGTAATACTCGACGACGGATCAAGGTAGAGGTTGGACTAGGGTATTGCTCTGCAGAAGATAAGGGCTCAAACTTGCACGAGAAATGGAATCAAGGAGGAACATGGTCGGAACCACGTCCATGGATACAAGATGAACTTATAACAAGGGGATAATTATTTTAAGAGAAGCTTCCATGATAAGGTATACATCGTGTCCATGGGCATGAACACAGGGTTCAAGGTCGACTCCCACTTGTTCAACGCATAACCTTTCATTCACCTCTCGTATTTCGAAAATGACATTAGTTGTTGAAAGTTTTTACCTGGTGCAATACCAGATAAGTATGACCCGTGTAATATTTCGGGTTCACGCGGATTTGGGAAGGCGTAGGTCCAACCCATCAGGGCATATTAGGAGCATATACCACAAACTTCGGAGTAAATAATACAAGCTCGAAAGTAGAGCATTGTTCAAAAGCAGATGATACAATTTACCAAAGGCATTATATACCCATGCTAAGGCTCACAAGGTTATTCAATATGAAGCACAATGTCGGATAAAATCCAACAAAGGAACCGATGGTCCACAAGGGATATGATGTGAGCATCGGTACTCAACCAGAGGAAGAAGAATGCAAGGAGATCTGATTATAGAAACACCTGACTAATTCAAAGTTCAACTGCAAAAGGATTATGACTTCCGATCAAGGGATCAGAAGCAAACGCTCTGACTTAAGGATGGATAAGTTGCATAGACTTAGGGGTACAATCAATGGCAATCCGACTGGTCAGGAACCAGCTCATGTTTAAAAGGATGTCTGAGCTAGAAAGATAATTTAGAAGGGTTGAAAGATGATTGTGTGCATTCGCACACATGTTGAATCAATAGGATCAAAATGACGGTGTCAAAAGATACTAGTGAATATTGCTAGTGATATGGGAGCATCCATAATATAAGCATACAAGTATTTGCAGAGCATTAGTTGCTAAGGATTTTCGGAGGATTGAATAGTATTTCAAAGACTTTTGTGAAACACCTGAACAACTGGGGATGAGCGGATACTCGGAAAGTGCGAGAAATTATTCTTAGGGATAATCAGGTGGCAAAGAACTGCAAGGCAGTAGGCACAAAATATTCTCGGGGTATCTTATAAAAACAAGATCGACTGGGAATAAAAGTAAGCACGACAGGTGTAAGTATTTATCCATAGGGATATTTCGGTGGAAGGGAATTGCAAAAGCAACGGCACAAGGTCTCGAGAGAATATCGGAGAGTATCTTCGAAATCTCCTGGTGCAGCCGGCGATCATCTGGACTGAAGGGGCTCTCCGGGAGAAAGTAATTTCGAGAACCTAAAGTTAGATTTTAGTAAAAATCGTTTAACCCGAATAGAAGAGAGTTCAGAATCCCGGAGTAAAGATCGAGGAGTAAAAGATTCTAATACCACCCAAATGGCGACGTGGGCCCGTAAGCCGCACAACCATGTTAGTAAAAGTTTTTCAATGACTAGACTCGACTTCGGCCAAGGAGTTGGAAAGGGGGATTCCTACAGGCAGTTGGCTCTGATACCAACTTGTGACGCCCCCGATTCAATCGTACACTAATCATGCACGCAAACGTGTACGATCAAGATCAGGGACTCACGGGAAGATATCACAACACAACTCTAAAAACATAAATAAGTCATACAAGCATCATAATACAAGCCAGGGGCCTCGAGGGCTCGAATACAAGTGCTCGATCATAGACGAGTCAGTGGAAGCAACAATATCTGAGGACAGACATAAGTAAACAAGTGGCCATAGATGGCTAACACAAACTGGGGTACAGATCGAAAGAGGCGCAGGCCTCCTGCCTGGGATCCTCCTAACTACTCCTGGTCGTCGTCAGCGGGCTGCACGTAGTAGTAGGCACCTCCAGAGTAGTAGTCGTTGTCGATGAAGGTGGCGTCTGGATCCTGGGCTCCAACGTCTAGTTGCGGCATCCGAGAAGAAGAGGAAAACAAGGGAAAAGAGGGAGCAAAGCAACCGTGAGTACCCATCCAAAGTACTCGCAAGCAAGGAGCTACACTACATATGCATGGGTATATGTGTAAGGAGGCAATATGAGTGGACTGAACTGCAGAATGCCAAAATAAGAGGGGGATAGCTAGTCCTATCGAAGACTATGCTTCTGGCAGCCTCCGTCTTGCAGCATGTAGAAGAGAGTAGATTGAAGTCCTCCAAGTAGCATCTCCAAGTAGCATCTCCAGTAGCATCGCATAGCATAATCCTACCCGGCGATCCTCTCCTCGTCGCCCTGTTAGAGAGCGATCACCGGGTTGTATCTGGCACTTGGAAGGGTGTGTTTTATTAAGTATCCAGTTCTAGTTGTCATAAGGTCAAGGTACAACTCCAAGTCGTCCTGTTACCGAAGATCACGGCTATTCGAATAGATTAACTTCCCTGCAGGGGTGCACCAACTTACCCAACACGCTTGATCCCATTTGGCCGGACACACTTCCCTGGGTCATGCCCGGCCACGGAAGATCAACACGTCACAGCCCCACCTAGGCTCAACAGAGAGGTCAGCACGCCGGTCTAAACCTAGGCGCCCAGGGGTCTGGGCCCATCACCCTGAACACACCTGCACGTTGCAAGGGCGGCCGAAAGCAGACCTAGCCTAGTGGCGTTCCAGTCCAATTCGGCGCGCGCCGCTCAGTCGCTGACGTCACGAAGTGCTTCGGCTGATACCACGACGCCGAGTGCCCATATCTTTCCCATGTAGTTGGTTAGTGCGTATAGGCTCGTAGCCAACTCAGATCAAATACCAAGATCTCGTTAAGCATGTTAAATATCTGCGAACGCCGAACAGGGCCAGGCCCACCTCTCTCCTAGGCGGTCTCAACCTGCCCTGTCGCTCCGCCACAAAGATCCACACAGAGGGCCGTCGGGACAAAGGTCCTTTCAGCCCCCAATCCGTGAATCACTCGCGGGTACTCTTCGAGCTAACCCGACTTTAGTCACCATCTGTATAGTATGTATGTATGTATCATATATACCCGCGATCACCTCCTGAGTGATCACGGCCCAATAGTATAGCAAGGCAGACTGACAAGAATGTAGGGCCAATGGTGATAAACTAGCATCCTATACTAAGCATTTAGGATTGCAGGTAAGGTATCAATGACTGTAGCAACAATGACAGGCTATGCATCAGAATAGGATTAACGGAAAGTAGTAACATGCTACACTACTCTAATGCAAGCAGTATAGAGGAGAATAGGCGATATCTGGTGATCAAGGGGGGGGGGCTTGCCTGGTTGCTCTGGCAAGAAGGAGGGGTCGTCAACTCCGTAGTCGAACTAGGCAGCAGCAGCGTCGGTCTCGGTGTCTAGCGGAAGAAGAGGGGGAAGAAACAATGAATACAATGCAAATAGATGCATGACATGACAAGTATCGATGCTAGGTGTGCCCAAACGCGGTAGTAGGTGATACCGACGAAGGGGGAAAACATCCGGGAAAGTATTCCCGGTGTTTTACGTTTTCGGACAGACGAACCGGAGGGGGAAAGTTGCGATTCCGATAGGTTAGGGATGTGTGGCAGACGAACGGGCTGCGTATCCGGATTCGTCTCGTCGTTCTGAGCAACTTTCATGTAGAAAGTATTTTCATCCGAGTTACGAATTAAAAGATATGATTTTCTAAAGATTTTATTTATTTCTGGAATTTAATTAATTAATTAATTAATTCGAAAATGAATTAATGACATCAGCATGATGTCATGCTGGCATCAGCAGTCAACAGAGTTGACTTGGTTAACCTGACCAGTGGGTCCCACTGGTCAGTGACACATTTTAATTAAACAGTTTAATTAATCTAATCAAAATTAATTAGTGGGTGGGCCCCGCTGTCATACTAATTAATTAGCTAATTAACAGTAGTTATTTAGGTTAACTAATCATTAGGTTAATTAATCTTATTTGGTTAATTTAATCAGAATTATTTAGGTTAATTAATTGGTTAATTAATTAATTATTTTCATTATTTATTTACTTAATTCTCTTTTTTTTCTTTTTTAATAGAAACGTTCTGGGGGGGGTGCCCCACTTGTCATAGGGCCAAGGCCCTTAACGGGCATACGGGCAGGCTGGTGCGGGCGAAGCTGCACCCCTGCCCGATAGCGAGGCGAGGCCGGTTCGGGGCCGGTGCGGGCACGACCAGCGCGGGCCATAGCCGGCGGCGACGGCCGCGGTAGGTGGGGGCAGCAGCGCCGGCGGCCACCACAGCGGAGAGGAGTCCTGGGGCGGAGCGCGCGAGAGCGGGCACCGGCGAG
>NC_057804.1:238972396-238976979 GCF_018294505.1 Triticum aestivum
GAAAGAAAGACATTAGCATTTATCAAACAATGGCATCGATTCATATTAACAGAGAGATTATATTAACAATAAAATTCGTTAAACATGTATTTGCTTTTAACTGTGGAACTGCTTCAATTTTCCAGCGGCGTTATTAGATTAACAATAGCTAAAGAGTTGTATGGTATAGTGGACGCACCAGCACCATGTGCATCTACCAATGTATAAAGGGGTGATGCACAGACTGTTGCAACAAATAACCAAGGAGCATATTTGTGTTGGTCCTATTTTTGTTCTCTTTAGACACCTTTCCCTATGTGAGGGTAGCAAATCTAGTCCTGCTCAAACTCTACATCCTTGTCCCCCACCCACAAAAAGATCAGTTCCTTACAGATGTGTGTACTGCATTTTTCATTGTTTTCCCTTTTCAACCAACATAGGTGTTGGATAGCCAGTCTGTACTACTTTCCCCCCTTCCTTTCCTCTTTGAACCACGTCCTAGATTCATGCTATACAACTTTCCCCACTACTTTCTTGTTTGATCCAACACCTAGATTTGAGTGCAGAAGAGAAAAAATCCACATGCAGCTAGACCAATGACTATGGATTAAGTAAATTATACCTTAAGGTTCTCGGGGTGTGGCTCGGTGGGCGGCCGTGTAGGAACGAAGTATGTCTACCATACTTTAGGGGGAGTCTATTTCATCATCGAGCAAAGTAACACTTATTCACTCTTATTGAAATTACTTGTCACTTATCTATCTTCACTTTGATGATTATCTGTTTTGTCAACAACTGTTCAAAAAGGGGGAGATTGTTGGTGCAATAATTTGCCTCCTTATGTTTTGGAGTTCATTGACATAAATAGTATGGGATTTATGTGATTGCTAGTGCACACAAAGTAACATGTCCCTGGAATCAAGAGGAGTTTGATTCAAATGACAAAGACAATCCTCTGTGTGGCAGTGAAGGTTATCACCGAAGAGTATGATTACAAGAGTGACCCCTCAAAAATTGCTGACATGAAGCAACTGATTCGGTGCCTATCCAAAGGAAGTGATTGCGTTCGAAAAGATTGAAGACGAAGTGAAGATGTAGCATTTATTTCATTGTTTATCTTCTTTTTATTGAGTCACAGGACCACCGTACTATGAAGAGGGGTATAGCGTTTGAAACTTTGATTCTCTGATGCTAAACCCAAATCCTATGAAAGTTGCGAGAGAAATCTCTTTGTGTTCCGAGCAAATACTTGTCAGCAAGAGACTGTGATCTTCTTCGCTGTGCGAGATTTGTCTCTGACCGAGGAGTTAGCATTACTTGTTCCTCAAGTAATGTTACCATTGCTCCAAAAATCTGACCATTGTGAATGTGTCGGTTGGCCATTGGCTGGATCCCGTGTCTAAAATGGTCATTTCCCACCAGGGAAGGTTGCAGCTATAAATAGGCACCCCGCACCGGCTTTGTCCGGTCGCTGCTCCATTTGACTATGAGAAGATTGTTGAGCAACCCCCTCTCCTGAATGATTTGAATTTAAAATCCACCAAGAGAAAATCCCTAGAGCCAAAAAATTAGATGGTGGTTCAACATCACTCGAATCTAACTCCAGTATGCTCTGCCTATTACTCTTGAGAGCTGCAAACTCTCTAGATGGTTAGGTGCCAATTTCTTCAGAGACCAAGAGTGACTGTGGTCCTCGAAGAAGAAATCTGTAAAGGTTTGGAGATCGCCTCAAGTATCTACCACGATTGATCGGCATTGGTTGACGAACCAATTGTCGAGGAGAATAGGACGAAGAGAATTTATCTTCTATGTTAAGTCACAACCCCTCCAACCAGACGTAGTCCTTGTGCAGAAGGACGAACTGGTCTACCAAATTCGTTATCGCCATCGAGCATGAATGGTTACCTCTGTATCTTCCCGTTACATTCGAAATGTATCTATCATGTGATTTCCCTCGATGCATGCATTTAGTTTCCATTAGGTAAGTTGTATTCGCTGAATCAGCGGAAATTTGTCTTTTTCACAAGAGGTGGACCAAAACTTTTGACACAAAACCATTTGGTCAATTGTACATTAAATGTGGCCTAATATTTTCTAAAAATGGTGTGGTCCAATTTGGCAACAAATACATGGTAGGTCCTTCACAAAAAACTCATTTTGGGCACTCGAAAAATGGAAAATGAAGTTTTTGTCCAAAGAAAATGAAAACTTCCTTAGGCAACATTGTTTTCCATTCTAAGATGCACCCATGTGCACAATATGAGATCATTTGAACAAACTATGCCATGAATGTGGCTATAAGATTGATCATTTTGGCTTGAAAGCTATGAATCTTCACACATGATAGTTCATTTCTGAGAACACTTTTTTTAAAATAATTACCGTAATACAAGTTTATTATTTTTCTTGGTAATTTGGTCACATATAATGACACAATGCGAAGGTTTTCCAATTTTTTGAATTTTTCATGCCCATTTCAAAATGCGGTCAAAACGGCGGGTATGACTGTTCCTAGCTAGTGGTTGAATATTGGAAAACTTTTGGTGTTTCTCTGATTAAATAGATACTTATGTACCTCAAAGATTTTTGGAATAAAATCATGAGCAAACTATGAGGCAGCTGCAGTTCAAACTTGACCCGCTTCCTACTAAATCGGCCGGAATTTGTCTTTTTCAAGAGAGGTGGACCAAAACTTTTGAGACCCAACTATTTTTTCAATTGTACATTAAATATGGCCTAATATTTTAGAAAATTGATTCGGTCCAATTTTGCAACAAATAAATGGCAGATCCATAAAAAAAACTCATTTTGGGCACTCGAAAAATGGAAATGATTTTTTCGTCCAAAGAAAATGAAAGTTTCTTAGACAATATTATTTGCCATTCCAAGATGCATCCTCATACACAATATGAGATCATTTGAACAAACTATGCCATGAATGCAGCCATAACATTGGCCATTTCCCTTGAAAGCTATGAAACATCACGCATGATAGCTCGTTTCTAAGAACACTTCTTTAAGACAATTGTCGTAGTTGAAGTTTGGTACTTTTTCTAGAAACTAGGTCACATATAATGACGCAATGCGAAGGTTTTCCATTTTTTTGTATGAATTTCTTATGCCGATTTGAAAATGTGTTCAAATTTGCAGGCATGCCCATTCTTAATTAGGTGCTTAATAATGCAAAACTCTTGCTTTGTTTATGATGAAATAGCTACTTTAGTAACTAAAAATGATTTTTGAAAAAAATAAATAGCAAACTATAAGACACGTGTAGTTTAAATTTGACCCGCTTCTTACCGAATTGATTGTTTCACAAAATAGCTAGAAAGATAGGAAATGCAATCAAATTGGTGATCATCCATAAAATGTGGTCTAACTTAAATGAAATTTTTAGTGATGCCATTTTGCAAAATAATTTTGATAGCTGCTTCACAAACCCCCTGTTTTTAGCACTAAGAAATAGAGTGATTTTTAATAGCTCGTGTTTCCAACCAATTAGGACGTAGCCCACGGATCACCCAACTGTATTCGATCTGAGCCGTCCACCTCCTATGGATCCAGCGTCTCTTACTAACCTCTCCTCCCTCCTCTCTCAATCCCCTTCCTTCCCAAGAAACCCTAGATCAAGTGCTGCCGCCTCCCTCTCCCCGATCCAGATCCCTCCTCCGACGCCCCTCCTCCCCCATCCCCGGCCATCCCCCTTCCATCACCCTTAATGTCCCAGTCGCCGCTCTCTCTCTCTCTCTCCCTCTCGGTTCAGTGAGATGGGATCCACTCCCGCAGCCACCGCCCCACCCTCACACTCACCATCGACGACCCCCGCCGCCATCGCACACCATAGCGCCATCCCCTCACCCTAGCCCCAGGTCAGGCAGTGCGAGGCGGCGCTCCTAGACCCGCGATGGCCGTCTGGGTCATCGCCTTCGAGGACGACGAGTACGCCGACCCGGCAGTCATCATCGCCTCCGAGACGGACGCGTGTTGGCGGCACATGGGGCCCACATCATCATGGCCGTGCGCAACCTCGCCGCGGCAGAGGCCGTGCGCCAGGTCGTCCTTGCCGAGACCCCCGTCGCCAGCCTCAACCTGATAGAGCTGGACCTCTCCCCACTGACCTCCATCCGCAACTTCGCCGCCAACTTCGCCGACAGGGGCCTACCGCTGAACATCCTCATGTGCGTACGCCCTACCCCTTTCGTTCATTCATTCAGGTTCAGTTAGCTAGGGGCTGTCAGCCATTAAATTCAGAGAAACCCCTGCCTCATGAGTAGGTAATAGTACAATAGCGAGATGACTTATCAATTTCATAGTTTCAGTCAACATTGAGCGGATTTAATTTCTGGGCTTTGCACATCAACTTTGACTATAAGTAATATGCCATGTTGGTTGGAGTGGCTGCTGCAACTAGTAGTTTGTTGTGCCAGTCATAGTATTACTCAAGTATTTTGCGCAGATATGAATGATTCTTGCATCACATCATTTGATCCTCGACAGAATATTATGGTACTGGTTGTACCTTTCTTCAAAAATAGTAATCTGACCTGGTGTATTTTTTCAGTAACCGATCTCGTGTATATTTCATTCTTGCTATCCAGCTTGCA
>NC_057804.1:238977315-238979056 GCF_018294505.1 Triticum aestivum
AAAAAAAAACAGTAGCTTGAAGGATAACTAAAAAGGCTACTACTTAGGGCATTGAATCCATTTCATTGAATTCTTCAAGCTCTGATTGGTGTAGTAGTTTCATGGTGCCTTCTGTTATTCTTAATCTTCTCAGTTCATAGAGTGAGTTTTCGATTTATACAGTTTGCTTCCATCTATTATCATTGTGTTGTAGTGCAAATTGATGGTTGTTTTGCGCCCTGTCTTATATTACCTAGTTAGCTAGTTTGATGTCTAAGGTCTTTTATTTGTGCATGCAGTTGTTTTGCGCATTGTCTTGTATTGCCTTCCCTGGTAGCTCATAGCCTGGGAGATAGGATGCAGAAATGTACGATGTCAAATTATTGGGTGCCTATTCACAATTTCATATCTTGTCTAATGTGCAATTGCATGTGGTTAGGGACAGGTTTAGAGTTACATTGTAGTACATACTTTTACATCCTTGTCTAATTTGCGCTGATGGCTCATACTCCGACTGTGTGGATTTACATCATTGTATTAAGGAGCGAGTCTGTGTGCAGTTTCAGACTTGAGCAGATTCTGCGCAAGCAAATGCGCGATTCGTTCAGTCTCGAAGATCATCTCGCATAACAGAAACTGTGTTTCATCTCTAAATTCAAGTTGTTGAACTGACTCTATCATTTTAGTGGATGAAGATGATCACATTGTTCCTCTTTCCATAATCCTTCATATTTTCTGCGTGCTGCTATCAACTGAATTTAATCATCTTTCTTTGATGTATGCAAATGACACAATCAATACTCAAGGTTATTGGTTTAGATATCAAATTGTAGTGTGTTAAATCTATTTGCCTTGTTTCTCATGCTCCCTCTCTATTGTGTTCCGCTGCAGGACAATTCAACATACCCCTGCCCTTTCGGAGAGGGAAGGTTTCCCACTCATGGACACCTAGCTGAATGCCTGAACCTGAACCTCGTTTTTCTTCTTCTTCTTCTTCTTCTTCTTCTTCTTGGTAATTCCTTGTTGATTCCTTCTGGGCATGCTATATTATTGGGTGCAACAACAAATTATTGTCCTTGTTTTGATTTCCTTCCTGTCAAGTTCATCCTTTAGTGCTAGTACTAGTGGTACATCAGTTTGATTTAGGAAAAACACCAGCCTCTGCTTAACATTAAATCTAGTCAAGCAATTGATGCACAACATATTTGTTTTTGTACAACAACAATCCGTTAAACGATCTGGCCTGTATACACATGTTGAGGAAGAGAGAGAGGATATATACTTGTTCTGTTGCTTCTATATACATGTATATACGTTTAGTTATTCAACATGCTTCAACATTTTTCTAATGATCTGGCCTATATGTATGTACGTATGTATGTATGCATGTGTGTGTGTGTGTGTGTGTGTGTATGTATGACCAAGAGGACGTGGTCGTCCACCCCGACCACCACACAAGGTCGGTTGATCCCTGCTCTATAGATTTGCAGTCTCTGTTTGTTAACATCAAGTCTATATTTGTTGCTTTGATTCATCATGTTATGTAGCCTAGCACTCTTGAACTATTGGAATGTTTCTACTTTTGTAATTGTGTGTATCCTGTTATGCCCAATATTGTTGTGCTTGCAATGAACAATGTTGTAAGTGCATCTAGTGCCCCTTAGTGATTTTGGTGTTATTGAAGACTTATAGGTTAAGGGACCAATATGTTTGTGAGTGTAAACAGGTTCTATAAGTCTCTGAGGAGTTTTATATTTATGAA
>NC_057804.1:238981035-238999787 GCF_018294505.1 Triticum aestivum
ATCATGCAATGCAAGTGACCCCTTTATCTACACACATGTTTGGTTTACACCAGCGTCGGGGTTATGCTACTACTGTTGTGGTTTATGTGCCTTCTTTTAACATTGCTGATTGAAATGGGCTACTTTGTTTCAGTGGAGCGCCGCTGATCTGATACTACGGGATCTGCAAAATAACCCTGGCATGTGGCTGCAAGTGGTGCACATCCTGCAGAACTCCTAGAACCTGAACACCAAGTTCTTTGCCCTCCAAGTAAGTCTCTGCTCCTGAATGCCTTGTTACAAAAGTTTAGAAGGTAGTTTGCAACTGAATGAAGGTTGATTGATGTCGTGGCTGCAGCTGGTCTTGGATTAGATCATGCATGTTTTACATTCAGTACTGCCAGCACTGGCCATTAATTACACTTGCTATTGTGGTTCACCTGTTATATTAAGAAATGACGTTGGTCTTGAGATGTGTGCTTCCCTTGTCGGGATGCCGAGACATTAGGTCCGGTCTGCATGCTTGTCGTCTTGTACCTCGATTCGGTCCTTGTGCCAGTGTCGATGTGTGCAGCTGCTTTATACATGTTTAATCAAATCTATCAAGCAGTTGTTGTCATGTCATGTTGTTATATTAATAGCCAATTTAGTTGTGTATTACCAGTTCAAGTTGTTTAGTGTATATCATGTTCTCTTTTGCTACTGAACACCTTCAACTTAAATGTTGAATTGCCAGGTACACATAATTGTTTGTAATATATGAGAAAGCCCTTAATAGTGAGCTAACCTTATGAACTGTATAAATATATCAAAATCTTGTGTTGTTAAATCGATCTTATTGTCAATTCTTGCTTATAAGCTATGTTTGATGTTGCCTATAGGTTCTTATTCTTCTTCTTTTTTGCACAGGTGAAGTATGAAGCCAAGTGCAAAGCCGTGAAGTCTATCAGCAAAAGTAGCATATTATGTATTGTAATATTAGGCAGAGTAGCATATTATGTATTGTAATATTTAGTGTTGTTTTGGATGAATTTCATTTGCTCTCTAGTCTATTTGAAATATTGATTGTGTATATAGTTTCAATACCTGTGAAACGGAAACCTGACCGGGGAGGGCCCACTTATGAAAATTGTTTGACAAATTTTGAAATTTCTGACGTGTGGGTCCAATTATGATATTAGCATGACAAGTGGGACCAATCTGACTAGTGGGACCAGCACAAAAATAATATGGCCGAAAATAGAAAACCAATAGTCATGCCCTAGAAAATAAAAGGTTGAATTGTTGGGTCAGGCCATGTAGCTAACCAAAGTTAACATGAAAAATGTATATTAAATGGGCTGAATTAATGGGCTTGGCATCGAATTGAACCGGGCTAATTCTTGAATTGGTCGCAAATTTGCCATGTTGGATCCAACGTGGCCTGGACAGACAACCAGCGACCAAAACAATTGGTCGTAGGACCAACGACCTTTTATTTCCGTTGTAGCCTTCTACGACCATGTCACAAAGAAGCTCATTAAGTTTCATTAAAGATGAATAGCTTTTGATCAACTGTTTTTCTTCACAAAAAGGTCACAAATGAAAAACAATGATCATTCATTGCCATATTTCTTGTAGTGGGAATTAACGCAAAATGATGCCCGAGGGTGCCACACGGGCAGGTGGTGTGGCCACCCCCTGTCATGCCATGGGCTCGTGTGGCAGCCCTTAAGTAGGTTGGAACTCTTCTTTCATCGCAAGCTAATTTTTGGAGAAAAATTCCGCACACCATACCACCACTATCCCACATTTGCTATTTGTATTATATTGTAATATATTATATATTTACATTGGCAGCACCTATCTTTTGTGTTCATATTCTTCGTTATCTTGCAAAGCTACCTCCTTGTACTCGTAACGTAGTTTTATTTCTTGTTTCTAGATAAAGCAAATGCTCGGTGTACATAGGGTTGTATCAGTGGCAGATAGGAACTCAGAGAATATTGATCTTACCTTTAGCTCCTTGTGGGTTCGACACTCCATACTTACCACTTCCATTATTGAAAAGTGCTATGACAATTCCTTGCACTTGGGGGTTATCAAGGGGTTATGCAAGAAAGTAACGACAGTAATGTGAAAGTACCGGAAGACGGTATCTCTGGATAATAGAGGTATGCATTGGCAATCCTGAGAGAAATTTCTTATTTCAAAGTTCACATGTTGTATGGGGTTTTGGGATCTTGGGCTTTTCAATGGTTCGATGTTAGCGAAACACGCATGGCGCCTCATGGACAAACCAGAGATCCATTATGCTCGGTGTTGAAGGGTAGGTACTATCCAGATGGTGACCTTTTGAATGTGGACTGCTCTAAGAGCTCCTCTCGAACCTGGAAAGCGATGATACACGGGAAGAAGATGCTAAAGGAAAGTCTCGAAGTCAAGTCTCAAAACAAAGCCAATCAATCTCTTTGGAGCGGCGATGGGCGACTCTCCTGGCGACCTTGCGGGCGGCTCCGCCGCGCCCTCCCCCTCGCCGTCGGCACCCTGCCATCATCGTTGTCACGGTCACGACGTCGTCGTGGTGAGCGGGACTGTCGAGGTGCCACATCTCTCGCCTGAAGACGCTGAACTGCTGCAGTGAGCCGATTAAGACTCTAGGTCACCACCTGTGGACTATCAGTGCGTTGTCGGTCGCTGGCAGTCAGACGCTCGTTCAACCTGTCCTCGACGCCTACAATATTTGCAGACAATTCCTCAACCCTTTCCCCAAGCTTCTTGTTGGCTCCCTTGATCGATATCAGATGGATACACAAATCATCACTTATCTCCAGATCCTCCGGAAGTTCATCGCCTTCCTCATGATCAGATTTCTCATGCTGTGAGTTCACCATCTTTCAAACAATTGAATCAAATAGCAGGAAAGAAAATTGTACCATGATCAACCATGCTCTGAATACCACTTGATGCAACCGTCGACAGAAATATCGAACGCGCGAATAATTTGCCCAATATTTCACGGTACGAAGTCACCTAAAATGGTGTGGCGCTCGCGATCTTGTAGATGTATACACCACGAAAACAACACGCACACCCTAAAGAGGAAGTACGTGGACGATCTTCAGCAGATCAGCAGAAATTGAAACTCTAGAATCAATCTCAAACCAGAATCACAAAGCCTCAAAAGCTATCAACAAATATTCTGCAGCGGCTCGAAGATACCCCGACTTGCCGATCTATCCCTCGATGGAAAATAGCCAAAGAAAACTAACTCCCGTACAAGGCTAGCCTCGGCCTTTAAAATAGTGCTCGCAGGCACGTACGTGACCAGGTCTGACTCGATTCCTAAGTTGGTTACAAAACCAGACTAACAAGAAACATAGACGCGGACTCTTTCTCTCTCTAATCTAAACAAATCGCTAATTAACTAGGCAAGCTGATCACAAGATGCCAAAACTATTGACTAGGGACGCATGCCTCTTTCCAATCTTCACGGTGCCTTCCTTTGTAATTATGCTGGTATTGACTTTTACGATCACGCCATGCATTGCCTCGCACAATCATCTCATCCTGATTGAAAACACATGTACGTGAATGTATTGTAGACGCACTTGCATCGTAGTCAGTGCCCGTAGGAATTCTTTCACATCGACCTTCTGTTGCACGCACTGGATGCAATGTCGGCATTTTCTTCAGACTTCTCATTGTCCCAACTCGCTGACGTAGTGCATGCACGACGTACTTGCCATTTCTTCCTTGATTGCTTTTACATGATCCGGAGCGATGACATAGGGGGTCGCATCATGTATTCCATAAATAGTCATACGTGCTTATGGAAAGAACTTGCATGACATCTTTTGTCCTACCCTCCCGTGGTAGCGGGGTCCTATTGGAAACTAAGGGATATTAATGAAGGAAATATGCCCTAGAGGCAATAATAAAGTTATTATTTATTTCCTCATATCATGATAAATGTTTATTATTCGTGCTTGAATTGTATTAACCGGAAACATGATACATGTGTGAATACATAGACAAACTTAAATGTCACTAGTATGCCTCTACTTGACTAGCTCATTAATCAAAGATGGTTATGTTCCTAACCATAGACATGTGTTGTCATTTGATTAACAGGGTCACATCATTAGGAGAATGATGTGATTGACTTGACCCATTCCGTTAGCTTAGCACTTGATCGTTTAGTATGTTGATATTGCTTTCTTCATGACTTATACAAGTTCCTACAACTATGAGATTGTGCAACTCCCGTTTACCGGAGGAACACTTTGTGTCCTACCAAACGTCACAACGTAACTGGGTGATTAAAAAGGAGCTCTACAGGTGTCTCCAAAGGTACATGTTGAGTTGGCGTATTTCGAGATTAGGTTTTGTCACTCCGATTGTCGGAGAGGTATCTCTGGGCCCTCTCGGTAATGCACATCACTACAAGCCTTGCAAGCAATGTAGCTAATGAGTTAGTTACGGAATGATGCATTACGTAACGAGTAAAGAGACTTGCCGATAACTTGATTGAACTAGGTATTGGATACCGATGATCGAATCTCGGGAAAGTAACATACCGATGACAAAGGGAACAACGTATGTTGTTATGCGGTTTGACCGATAAAGATCTTCGTAGAATATGTAGGAGCCAATATGAGCATCCAGGTTCCACTATTGGTTATTGACCGGAAACGAGTCTCGGTCATGTCTACATAGTTCTCGAACCTGTAGGGTCCGCACGCTTAAGGTTTCGTTGACAGTTTTATTATGAGTTTATGAGTTTTCATGTGCCGAAGGTTGTTCAGA
The DNA here is from genome assembly GCF_018294505.1 of Triticum aestivum. Lineage (NCBI taxonomy): Eukaryota > Viridiplantae > Streptophyta > Magnoliopsida > Poales > Poaceae > Triticum > Triticum aestivum. The sequence continues at coordinate 238,985,803 of NC_057804.1, forward strand.
GACCCGGATGTGATCATGGACTTGATGAGGAGTCTCGAAATGGTCGAGGCATAAAGATCGATATATTGGACGACTATATTTGGAGATCGGAAAGGTTCCGGGTGAGATTGGGACAATACCGGAGCTCCGGGAGGTTATCGGAACCCCCCGGGAGGTATATGGGCCTTATTGGGTCTTAGTGGAAAGGAGGGAGAAGAAGCAAAGGAGGGGGCTCCCCCCCAAGCCCAATCCGAATGGGGAGCCCCCCCCCTTTCCTTCTTCCCTCCCCCCTCTTCCTTCCCTCTCCCTCTCCTAATAGGAAAAGGGGGAGTCCTACTCCCGGTTGGGTTTGGACTCCCCCCCTAGGGCGCGCCACCCCCCTTGGCCGGACCCCTCCTCCACTCCTTTATATAAGGGGGAGGGGGCACCCCATAGACACAACAATTGATCTCTTGATCTCTTAGCCGTGTGCGGTGCCCCCCTCCACCATAGTCGTCGATAATATTGTAGTGGTGCTTAGGCGAAGCCCTGCGACGGTAGAACATCAAGATCGTCACCATGCTGTCGTGCTGACGGAACTCTTCCCCGACATTCTGCTGGATCGGAGTACGGGGATCGTCATTGAGTTGAACGTGTGCTAGAACTCGGAGGTGCCGTAGTTTCGGTGCTTGATCGGTCGGGCCGTGAAGACGTACGACTACATCAACCGCGTTGTTCTAACGCTTCTGCTTTTGGTCTACGAGGGTACGTGGACAACACTCTCCCCTCTCGTTGCTATGCATCACCATGATCTTGCGTGTCCGTAGGAAATTTTTTGGAATTACTACGTTCCCCAATAGTGGCATTAGAGCCAGGTTTTATGCGTAGATGTTATATGCACGAGTAGAGCAAGTGAGTTGTGGGCGATACAAGTCATACTTCTTACCAGCATGTCATACTTTTGTTCAGCGGTATTGTTGGATGAAGCGGCCCGGACCGACATTACGCGTACGCTTACGCGAGACTGGTTTTACCGCCGTGCTTTGCACACGGGTGACTAGCGGGTGTTTGTTTCTCCAACTTTAGTTGAACTGAGTGTGGCTACGCCCGGTCCTTGCGAAGGTTAAAACAGCACTAACTTGACAAACTATCGTTGTGGTTTTGATCGTAGGTAAGAACGGTTCTTGCTCAGCCCGTAGCAGCCACGTAAAATTTGCAACAACAAAGTAGAGGACGTCTAACTTGTTTTTGCAGGGCATGTTGTGATGTGATATGGTCAAGATGTGATGCTATATTTTATTGTATGAGATGATCATGTTTTGTAACCGAGTTATCGGCAACTGGCAGGAGCCATATGGTTGTCGCTTTATTGTATGAAATGCAAACGCCCTGTAATTGCTTTACTTTATCACTAAGCGGTAGTGGTAGTCGTAGAAGCAATAGATGGCGTAACGACAATGATGCTACAATGGAGATCAAGGTGTCGCGCCAGTGACGATGGTGATCACAACGGTGCTTCGGAGATGGAGATCACAAGCACAAGATGATGATGGCCATATCATATCACTTATATTGATTGCATGTGATGTTTATCCTTTATGCATCTTATCTTGCTTTGATTGACGGTAGCATTTTAAGATGATCTCTCACTAATTATCAAGAAGTGTTCTCCCTGAGTATGCACCGTTGTGAAAGTTCTTCGTGCTGAGACACCACGTGATGATCGGGTGTAATAGACTCTATGTTCAAATACAATGGGTGCAAAACAGTTGCACACGCGGAATACTCAGGTTAAACTTGACGAGCCTAGCATATACAGATATGGCCTCGGAACACGGAGACCGAAAGGTCGAACGTGAATCATATAGTAGATATGATCAACATAGTGATGTTCACCATTGAAACTACTCCATCTCACGTGATGATCGGACATGGTTTAGTTGATTTGGATCACGTGATCACTTAGATGACTAGAGAGATGTCTGTCTAAGTGGGAGTTCTTTAGTAATATGATTAATTGAACTTAAATTTATCATGAACTTAGTAGCTGATAGTATTTTGCTTGTCTATGTTTGTTGTAGATAGATGGCTCGTGTTGTTGTTCCGTTGAATATTAATGCGTTCCTTGAGAAAGCTAAGTTGAAAGATGATGGTAGCAATTACACGGACCGGGTCCGTAACTTGAGGATTATCCTCATTGTTGCACAGAAGAATTACGTCCTAGAAGCAGCGCTGGGTGCCAGGCCTGCTGCAGATGCAACTGACGACGTTAAGAACGTCTGGCAGAGCAAAGCTGATGACTACTCAATAGTTCAGTGTGCCATGCTTTACGGCTTGGAACCAGGTCTTCAACGATGTTTTGAACGTCATGGAGCATATGAGATGTTCCAGGAGTTGAAGTTAATATTTCAAGCAAATGCCCGGATTGAGAGATATGAAGTCTCCAATAAGTTCTATAGCTGTAAGATGGAGGAGAATAGTTCTGTCAGTGAACATATACTCAAAATGTCTGGGTATAATAATCACTTGATTCAACTAGGAGTTAATCTTCCTGATGATAGTGTCTTTGATAGAATTCTTCAATCACTGCCACCAAGCTACAAGAGCTTCGTGATGAACTATAATATGCAAGGGATGGACAAGACTATTCCCGAGCTCTTCGCAATGCTAAAGGCTGCGGAGGTAGAAATCAAGAAGGAGCATCAAGTGTTGATGGTCAATAAGACCACCAGTTTCAAGAAAAATGGGTAAAGGGAAGAAGAAGGGGAACTTCAAGAAGAACAGCAAGCAAGTTGCTGCTCAAGAGAAGAAACCCAAATCTGGACCTAAGCCTAAGACCGAGTGCTTCTACTGCAAGCATACTGGACACTGGAAGCGGAACTGCCCCAAGTATTTGGTGGATAAGAAGGATGGCAAGGTGAACAAAGGTATATGTGATATACATGTTGTTGATGTGTACCTTACTAATGCTCGCAGTAGCACCTGGGTATTTGATACTGGTTCTATTGCTAATATTTGCAACTTGAAACAGGGACTACGGATTAAGCGAAGATTGGCTAAGGACGAGGTGACGATGCGCGTGGGAAATGGTTCCAAAGTCGATGTGATCGCGGTCGGCACGCTACCTCTACATCTACCTTTGGGATTAGTTTTAGACCTGAATAATTGTTATTTGGTGCCAGCGTTAAGCATGAACATTATATCTGGATCTTGTTTGATGCGAGACGGTTATTCATTTAAATTTGAGAATAATGGTTGTTCTATTTATATGAGTAATATCTTTTATGGTCATGCACCCTTGAAGAGTGGTCTATTTTTATTAAATCTCGATAGTAGTGATACACATATTCATAATGTTGAAGCCAAAAGATGCAGAGTTGATAATGATAGTGCAACTTATTTGTGGCACTGTCGTTTGGGTCATATTGGTGTAAAGCGCATGAAGAAACTCCATACTGATGGACTTCTGGAATCACTTGATTATGAATCACTTGGTACTTGTGAACCGTGCCTCATGGGCAAGATGACTAAAACGCCATTCTCCGGATCTATGGAGCGAGCAACTGATTTGTTGGAAATCATACATACTGATGTATGTGGTCCAATGAATATTGAGGCTCGTGGCTGGTATCGTTATTTTCTCACCTTCACACATGATTTGAGCAGATATGGGTATATCTACTTAATGAAACACAAGTCTGAAACATTTGAAAAGTTCAAAGAATTTCAGAGTGAAGTGGAAAATCATCGTAACAAGAAAATAAAGTTTCTACGATCTGATCGTGGAGGAGAATATTTGAGTTATGAGTTTGGTTTACATCTGAAGCAATGCAGAATAGTTTCGCAACTCACGTCACCCGGAACACCACAAAGAAATGGTGTGTCTGAACGTTGTAATCGTACTTTACTAGATATGGTGCGATCTATGATGTCTCTTACTGATTTACCGCTACCGTTTTGGGGTTATGCTTTAGAGACGGCCGCATTCACGTTAAATAGGGCGCCATCAAAATCCATTGAGACGACACCTTATGAATTGTGGTTTGGCAAGAAACCAAAGTTGTCTTTTCTTAAAGTTTGGGGCTGTGATGCTTATGTGAAGAAACTTCAACCAGATAAGCTCGAACCCAAATCAGAGAAATGTGTCTTCATAGGATACCCAAAAGAGACTATTGGGTACACCTTCTATCACAGATCTGAGGGCAAGATTTTTGTTGCTAAATTTGGATCATTTCTAGAGAAGGAGTTTCTCTTAAAAGAAGTGAGTGGGAGGAAAGTAGAACTTGATGAGGTAACTGTACCTGCTCCCTTATTGGAAAGTAGTTCATCACAAGAACCGGTTCCTGTGACAACTACACCAATCAGTGAGGAAGCTAATGATATTGATCATGAAACTTCAGATCAAGTTACTACCGAACCTCGTAGGTCAACCAGAGTAAGATCCGCACTAGAGTGGTACGGTAATCCTATTCTGGAAGTCATGTTACTTGACCGTGACGAACCTACAAACTATGAGGAAGCGATGATCAGCCCATATTCCGCAAAATGGCTTGAGGCCATGAAATCTGAGATGTGATCCATGTATGAGAACAAAGTATGGACTTTGGTTGACTTGCCCGATGATCGGCAAGCCATCGAGAATAAATGGATCTTCAAGAAGAAGACTGGCGTTGATGGTAATGTAACTGTCTACAAAGCTCGACTTGTTGCGAAAGGTTTTCGACAAGTTCAAGGGGTTGACTACGATGAGACTTTCTCACTCGTAGCGATGCTTAAGTCTGTCTGAATCATGTTAGCAATTGCTACATTTTATGATTATGAAATATGGCAAATGGATGTCAAAACTGCATTCCTGAATGGATTTATGGAAGAAGAGTTGTATATGATGCAACCAGAAGGTTTTGTCGATTCAAAAGATGCTAACAAAGTGTGCAAGCTCCAGCGATCCATTTATGGACTGGTGCAAGCCTCTCGGAGTTGGAATAAACGCTTTGATGAGTTGATCAAAGCATATGGTTTTATACAGACTTTTGGAGAAGCCTGTATTTACAAGAAAGTGAGTGGGAGCTCTGTAGCATTTCTGATATTATATGTAGATGACATATTGTTAATTGGAAATGATATAGAATTTCTGGATAGCATAAAGGGATACTTGAATAAAAAAATCGATGAAAGACCTCGGTGAAGCTGCTTACATATTGGGCATCAAGATCTATAGAGATAGATCAAGACGCTTAATTGGACTTTCACAAAGCACATACCTTGATAAAGTTTAGAAAAAGTTCAAAATGGATTAGGCAAAGAAAGGGTTCTTGCCTGTATTACAAGGTGTGAAGTTGAGTCAGACTCAATGCCCGACCATAGTAGAAGATAGAGAGAAAATGAAAGATGTTCCCTATGATTCAGCCATAGGCTCTATCATGTATGCAATGTTGTGTACTAGACCTGATGTATGCTTAGCAATAAGTTTAGCAGGGAGGTACCAAAGTAATCCAGGAGTGGATCACTGGACAGCGGTCAAGAATATCCTGAAATACCTGAAAAGGACTAAGGATATGTTTCTTGTTTATGGAGGTGACAAAGAGCTAGTCGTAAATGGTTACGTCGATGCAAGCTTTGACACTGATCTGGACGATTCTAAATCGCAAACCGGATACGTGTTTATATTGAACGGTGGAGCTATCAGTTGGTGCAGTTCTAAACAAAGCATCATGGCGGGATCTACATGCGAATCGGAGTACATAGCTACTTCGGAAGCAGCAAATGACGGAGTCTGGATGAAGGAGTCCATTTCCAATCTAGGTGTCATACCTAGTGCATCGGGACCTATGAAGATCTTGTGTGACAATACTGGTGCAATTGCCTTGACAAAGGAATCCAGATTTCACAAGAGGACCAAGCACATCAAGAGATGCTTCAATTCCATCCGGGACCAAGTCTAGGTGGGAGACATAGAGATTTGCAAGATACATACGGATCTAAATGTTGTAGACCCGTTGGTTAAGCCTCTTCCACGAGCAAAACATGATCAGCACCAAGACTCCATGGGTGTTAGAATCATTACTGTGTAATCTAGATTATTGACTCTAGTGCAAGTGGGAGACTGAAGGAAATATGCCCTAGAGGCAATAATAAAGTTATTATTTATTTCCTCATATCATGATAAATGTTTATTATTCATGCTAGAATTGTATTAACCGGAAACATGATACATGTGTGAATACATAGACAAACTTAAATGTCACTAGTATGAATCTACTTGACTAGCTCATTAATCAAAGATGGTTATGTTTCCTAACCATAGACATGTGTTGTCATTTGATTAACGGGGTCACATCATTAGGAGAATGATGTGATTGACTTGACCCATTCCGTTAGCTTAGCACTTGATCGTTCAGTATGTTGCTATTGCTTTCTTCATGACTTATACAAGTTCCTACAACTATGAGATTATGCAACTCCCGTTTACCGAAGGAACACTTTGTGTGCTACCAAACGTCACAACGTAACTGGGTGATTATAAAGGAGCTCTACAGGTATCTCCAAAGGTACATGTTGAGTTGGCATATTCCGAGATTAGGTTTTGTCACTCCGATTGTCGGAGAGGTATCTCTGGGCCCTCTCGGTAATGCACATCACTACAAGCCTTGCAAGCAATGTAGCTAATGAGTTAGTTACGGAATGATGCGTTACGTAACGAGTAAAGAGACTTGCCGGTAACGAGATTGAACTAGGTATTGGATACCGACGATCGAATCTCGGGCAAGTAACATACCGATGACAAAGGGAACAACGTATGTTGTTATGCGGTTTGACCGATAAAGATCTTCGTAGAGTATGTAGGAGCCAATATGAGCATCCAGGTTCCACTATTGGTTATTGACCGGAAACGAGTCTCGGTCATGTCTACATAGTTCTCGAACCCGTAGGGTCCGCATGCTTAATGTTTCGTTGACAGTTTTATTATGAGTTTATGAGTTTTGATGTACCGAAGGTTGTTCGGAGTCCCGGATGTGATCACAGACTTGACGAGGAGTCTCAAAATGGTCGAGACATAAAGATCGATATATTGGACGACTATATTTGGACAGCGGAAAGGTTCCAGGTGAGATTGGGACAATACCGGAGCTCTGGGAGGTTATCGAAACCCCCCGGGAGGTATATGGGCCTTATTGGGCCTTAGTGGAAAGGAGGGAGAAGAAGCAAAGGAGAGGGCGCCCCCCCCCCACCCAAGCCCAATCTGAATTGGGAGGGGGGCCGACCCCCTTTCCTTCTGCCCTCCCCCCTCTTCCTTCCCTCGCCCTCTCCTAATAGGAAAAGGGGGAGTCCTACTCCCGGTTGGGGTTGGACTCTCCCCCAAGGGTGCGCCACCCCCCTTGTCCGCCCCCTCCTCCACTCCTTTATATACGGGGGAGGGGGGCACCCCATAGACACAACAATTGATCTCTTGATCTCTTAGCCGTGTGCGGTGCCCCCCTCCACCATAGTCCTCGGTAATACTATAGTGGTGCTTAGGCAAAGCCCTGCGACGGTAGAACATCAAGATCGTCATCATGCCGTCGTGCTGACGGAACTCTTCCCCGACATTCTGCTGGATAGGAGTACGTGGATCGTCATCGAGTTGAACGTGTGTTAGAACTCGGAGGTGCCGTAGTTTCGGTGCTTGATCGGTCGGGCCGTGAAGACGTACGACTACATCAACCGTGTTGTTCTAACGCTTCCGCTTTTGGTCTATGAGGGTACATGGACAACACTCTCCCCTCTTGTTGCTATGCATCACCATGATCTTGCGTGTCCATAGGAATTTTTTTGAAATTACTACGTTCCCCAACAATTAAGGCCTCCTTTTAATAGAGAATCGGAACAAAGCATTAGCACACAGTGAATACATGAACTCCTCAAACTACGGTCATCACCGGGAGTGATCCCGGCTATCGTCACTCCGGGGTTGCCGGATCATAACGCATAGTAGGTGACTATAACTTGCAAGATCGGATCTAGAACATGGATATAATGGTGATAACATAAATGGTTCAGATCTGAAATCATGGCACCCGGCCCCAAAGTGACAAGCATTAAGCATGGCAAAGTCATAGCAACATCAATCTCAGAACATAATGGATACTAGGGATCAGGCCCTAACAAAACTAACTCAATTACATGATGAATCTCATCCAACTACTCACCGACCAGCGAGCCTACGAAGGATTACTCACTCCCAATGGGGAGTATCATGGAATTGGCGATGGATATGCGTTGGTGATGACGAAGATCGAAGATCCCCCTCTCCGGAGCCCCAAACGGACTCTAGATTTGCCCTCCCAATGAAGAACAGGGCTTGGCGGCGGCTCCGTCTCGTGAAACGCGATAATTCTTTCTCCCCAACTTTTTTCTGGAAATATGGGATTTTATAGCGTCGGTTTAAGGGTCAGCGGGGCCACCAGGTGGGCAGCACCCACCTGGGCTCACCTGGGGGGGGCTGGCGTGCCCTGGTGGGTTGTGCCCACCCAGGTGCCCCCCTCGGGTCCATCCTGGCTCCAGAAATTCTCTATTTGATATAAAAAATCCTCGCAAAGTTCGTTCCATTCCGAGAACTTCTATTTCTGCACAAAAATAACATCATGGTAGTTCTGCTGAAAACAGCGTCAGTCCGGGGTTAGTTTCATTCAAATCAATGAAATTAGAGTCCAAAACAAGAGGAAAAGCGTTAGGAAAAGTAGATACGTTGGAGACGTATCAACTCCCCCAAGCTTAAACCTTTGCTTGTCCTCAAGCAATTCAGTTGATAAACTAAAAGTGAACAAGAAAAACTTTTACGAACTCTTTTGCTCTTGTTTCATAAATAAGCTTCAACAACACCCAGGTTTTCAGCAAGGATTATAGCTAACCATGTCGACAATAACTCTTAAAAAATATATTAACTCATATCAATGACATAATCAACTAGAGAGCAATAATAAGATATCTCAAATAGCAACACGTTGTCAAAACAACCATGATATAATATGACAATAGTGGTATCTCGCTAGCCATTTCTGAGACTGCAAAACATAAATGCAGAGCACCCCCAAAGTTCAAGCAGCGACTAAACATTGTAATTCATGGTAGAAAAGATCTAGTCATGATGCACCCAACATTAGCTATACACAATGCATCAGCATGACAGCAATGCTCTCAGGTTCTGGCGCTTAATTGAGAAGGTGATGACATGACATAAAAGTAAATAGATAGTCCCTTCGCAGAGGGAAGCAGTGATTTGCAGAGGTGCCAGAGCTCATGTTTTTAAAACAGAGGTAAATGAAATTTTGAGACATGCACCCTTCTTATTCACTTCACGACCATCAGTTATCAATATCTTCCATGCTAAGCACGCTAGTGGCGGTTCCCAAGCGGAAATGTAAAGGTTATGACTCCATTGGAGTTTTTGTTTGATTATTTGTAAGCTCTTTTATTTTTGAAGTTTGAGACTAGGCATCCCTATTACCGCCCTTTTTCTCGTGCGATGGCGAGTGAATAAACACTCAACCTGAGAATAACCCGTTTAGCATGGAAGACATCGACTACCTCCTGTCGTTTCATGAACGATCCGGACACACAAAAAGGATATTTATTTGAAGTTTTTAGAGGTGGCACATGCAAATTTACTTAGGACGGCAGGGTAATACCACATATAGGTAGTTATGGTGGACTCATTTGGAATAACTTGGGTTTCAGGTTCTTTTGATGTACAAGCAGAGTTCCCACTTAGTACAGGCGAAGGCTAGCAAATAGGTTGAGAAGTGGCCAGCTAGAGAGCAACATCGGTCATGAACATGCATTATGCATAAGTAACATTGGAAACTAGCATGAGTAGGATATGAACACCATGAACAGACCTGCCCTCCAGAGGAAGAACTGGGCTTGGCGGCGGCTCCATCTCGCGAAACGTGATAATTCTTTCTCCCCTATTTTTTCCGGAAATATTGGGTTTTATAGCGTCGGTTTGAGGGTCAGCGGGGCCACCAGGTGGGCAGCACCCACCTGGGCGCACCTGGGGGGCTGGCGCGCCTTGGTGGGTTGTGCCCACCCAAGTGCCCCCCTCAGGTCCATCCTGGCTCCAGAACTTCTCTTATTTGATATAAAAAATCCTCGCAAAGTTTCGCTCCATTTCGAGAACTTTTATTTCTGCATAAAAATAACATCATGGTAGTTCTGCTGAAAACAATGTCAGTCCGGGGTTAGTTTCATTCAAATCATGCAAATTAGAGTCCAAAACAAGAGGAAAAGCATTAGGAAAAGTAGATACGTTGGAGACGTATCAGCCGTTGCAGGCAATGATGAAACCGCAGGCTGGTCCTCTGCCCATTCCTTGTGGGGCATCAGGCTCTCGATGAGCACTGTTGACGGTGGATCTTCGGGTGGGTCATCGATCATGCCACCGAGCAGCTCTGGATCTTTTGCACGATGGATGGCAAACTGATCATCACACCTCCTCTGCAATATGTTGATTGTGCGCCCAAGGACTGTCACGCCGATATCGCTGCCGATGGGCCATGGTGCCTGCACCGGCCGATGAAGCTCTTGCTCCCCGACCTGCTCCGACTCGTTCTCCTCACCAAAGATGTAACATAGGTAGGGGTCGACGTCGAAGCTTTGGTCGTTACCTAGCATTCTTGGAATAACTAATGGTAGATGGGTGAGGACTAGATCTGCACAGAGTGTCGCGATGGTGCGTTGCCGCCTGGGTTATATGCAGCAAGCCATTAGCTGGTGGCGGGAAACCGATGAGGGAAGAGGCATGGATTTTACAATTCACCCATGTGGAGCGCAGGAAGCATTCACTGGAGCGCGGGAAGACTAATTGGAGCACACACACAACCCGAATACCGCATGCGGTGCCACGTGTTATTTATCACACACGTGTTAACATAAGGAAACATATGTGTAACTTACTAATCATCGCACACGAGTACTCGCAGACACATCGTGTGCGATACTCCTAGCCACCACAAGCAACTAGTTTGCATTTTTCAAATTTTTTGTACAAATAGAATTGCACAAGATCTAACTATAGTAACCGTATGTGCTATAATTTCTCATCGCAAACAGTTCATCTGAGTGGGCTGTTTGCTGCGTATCACACACATCTTGTTTACACGAATAGTTTGTGTTATTTTGGCTCATCGCAAATATTTCATCTATGTGAACTGTATGCCGCATATCACACACATCTTGTTAAGTTGAACCATTTCTGTTCTCTTCCCTAATCGAAAACAGTTCGTCCAAGTGAATCATATGTCGTATATCACACACACCTTGATCTGGGTGACCATTTCTGTTGCATTCCCTAATAGCAAATAGTTCATCAGAGTGAACTGTATGCCATATATCGCACACACACATTGATATGGCTGCCCGTTTCTGTTGTTCTGTCTAATCGCAAACAGTTCATATGGATCAACCGTATGCCCCGCATCACACACGTCACTAAAATCTAAACCGTGTTTGCTGTCTCCGCCATCACAAACGTTTTGCATATTTTTGTGACGCCCCCGATTCAATCGTACACTAATCATGCACGCAAACGTGTACGATCAAGATTAGGGACTCACGGGAAGATATCACAACACAACTCTAAAAACATAAATAAGTCATACAAGCATCATAATACAAGCCAGGGGCCTCGAGGGCTCGAATACAAGTGCTCGATCATAGACGAGTCAGTGGAAGCAACAATATCTGAGGACAGACATAAGTAAACAAGTTGCCATAGATGGCTAACACAAACTGGGGTACAAATCGAAAGAGGCGCAGGCCTCCTGCCTGGGATCCTCCTAACTACTCCTGGTCGTCGTCAGCAGGCTGCACGTAGTAGTAGGCACCTCCAGAGTAGTAGTCGTCGTCGACGAAGGTGGCGTCTGGATCCTGGGCTCCAACATCTGGTTGCGGCATCCGAGAAGAAGAGGAAAACGAGGGAAAAGAGGGAGCAAAGCAACCGTGAGTACCCATCCAAAGTACTCGCAAGCAAGGAGCTACACTACATATGCATGGGTATATGTGTAAGGAGGCAATATGAGTGGACTGAACTGCAGAATGCCAGAATAAGAGGGGGATAGCTAGTCCTATCGAAGACTACGCTTCTGGCAGCCTCCGTCTTGCAGCACGTAGAAGAGAGTAGATTGAAGTCCTCCAAGTAGCATCTCCAAGTAGCATCTCCAGTAGCATCGCATAGCATAATCCTACCCAGCGATCCTCTCCTCGTCGCCCTGTTAGAGAGCGATCACCGGGTTGTATCTGGCACTTGGAAGGGTGTGTTTTATTAAGTATCCAGTTCTAGTTGTCATAAGGTCGAGGTACAACTCCAAGTCGTCCTGTTACCGAAGATCACGGCTATTCGAATAGATTAACTTCCCTGCAGGGGTGCACCAACTTACCCAACACGCTTGATCCCATTTGGCCGGACACACTTCCCTGGGTCATGCCCGGCCGCGGAAGATCAACACGTCGCAGCCCCACCTAGGCTCAACAGAGAGGTCAGCACGCCGGTCTAAACCTAGGCGCCCAGGGGTCTGGGCCCATCACCCTAAACACACATGCATGTTGCGAGGGCGGCCGAAAGCAGACCTAGCCTAGTGGCGTTCCAGTCCAATTCGGCGCGCGCCGCTCAGTCGCTGACGTCACGAAGTGCTTCGGCTGATACCACGACGCCGAGTGCCCATATCTTTCCCACGTAGTTGGTTAGTGCGTATAGGCTCGTAGCCAACTCAGATCAAATACCAAGATCTCGTTAAGCGTGTTAAATATCCGCGAACGCCGAACAGGGCCAGGCCCACCTCTCTCCTAGGCGGTCTCAACCTGCCCTATCGCTCCGCCACAAAGATCCACACAGAGGGCCGTCAGGACAAAGGTCCTTTCAGCCCCCAATCCGTGAATCACTCGCGGGTACTCTTCGAGCTGACCCGACTTTAGTCACCATCTGTATAGTATGTATGTATGTATCATATATACCCGTGATCACCTCCCGAGTGATCCCGGCCCAATAGTATAGCAAGGCAGACTGACAAGAATGTAGGGCCAATGGTGATAAACTAGCATCCTATACTAAGCATTTAGGATTGCGGGTAATGTATCAATGACTGTAGCAACAATGACAGGCTATGCATCAGAATAGGATTAACGGAAAGTAGTAACATGCTACACTACTCTAATGCAAGCAGTATAGAGGAGAATAGGCGATATCTGGTGATCAAGGGGGGGGGGGCTTGCCTGGTTGCTCTGGCAAGAAGGAGGGGTCGTCAACTCCGTAGTCAAACTGGGCAGCAGCAGCGTCGGTCTCGGTGTCTAGCGGAAGAAGAGGGGGAAGAAACAATGAATACAATGCAAACAGATGCATGACGATGCATGACATGACAAGTATCGATGCTAGGTGTGCCCAAACGCGGTAGTAGGTGATACCGACGAAGGGGGAAAACATCCGGGAAAGTATTCCCGGTGTTTTACGTTTTCGGACAGATGAACCGGAGGGGGAAAGTTGCGATTCCGATAGGTTAGGGATGTGTGGCAGACGAACGAGCTGCGTATCCGGATTCGTCTCGTCGTTCTGAGCAACTTTCATGTAGAAAGTATTTTCATCCGAGTTACGGATTAAAAGATATGATTTTCTAAAGATTTTATTTATTTCTGGAATTTCATTAATTAATTAATTAATTAATTAATTCGAAAATGAATTAATGACATCAGCATGATGTCATGCTGGCATCAGCAGTCAACAGAGTTGACTTGGTCAACCTGACCAGTGGGTCCCACTGGTCAGTGACACATTTTAATTAAACAGTTTAATTAATCTAATCAAAATTAATTAGTGGGTGGGCCCCACTGTCATACTAATTAATTAGCTGATAACAGTAGTTATTTAGGTTAACTAATCATTAGGTTAATTAATCTTATTTGGTTAATTTAATCAGAATTATTTAGGTTAATTAATTAATTAATTAATTAATTTCATTATTTATTTACTTAATTCTCTTTTTTTTCTTTTTTAACAGAAA
>NC_057804.1:238999797-239002126 GCF_018294505.1 Triticum aestivum
GTCGCCCTGTTAGAGAGCGATCACCGGGTTGTATCTGGCACTTGGAAGGGTGTGTTTTATTAAGTATCCAGTTCTAGTTGTCATAAGGTCGAGGTACAACTCCAAGTCGTCCTGTTACCGAAGATCACGGCTATTCGAATAGATTAACTTCCCTGCAGGGGTGCACCAACTTACCCAACACGCTTGATCCCATTTGGCCGGACACACTTCCCTGGGTCATGCCCGGCCGCGGAAGATCAACACGTCGCAGCCCCACCTAGGCTCAACAGAGAGGTCAGCACGCCGGTCTAAACCTAGGCGCCCAGGGGTCTGGGCCCATCACCCTAAACACACATGCATGTTGCGAGGGCGGCCGAAAGCAGACCTAGCCTAGTGGCGTTCCAGTCCAATTCGGCGCGCGCCGCTCAGTCGCTGACGTCACGAAGTGCTTCGGCTGATACCACGACGCCGAGTGCCCATATCTTTCCCACGTAGTTGGTTAGTGCGTATAGGCTCGTAGCCAACTCAGATCAAATACCAAGATCTCGTTAAGCGTGTTAAATATCCGCGAACGCCGAACAGGGCCAAGCCCACCTCTCTCCTAGGCGGTCTCAACCTGGCCTATCGCTCCGCCACAAAGATCCACACAGAGGGCCGTCAGGACAAAGGTCCTTTCAGCCCCCAATCCGTGAATCACTCGCGGGTACTCTTCGAGCTGACCCGACTTTAGTCACCATCTGTATAGTATGTATGTATGTATCATATATACCCGTGATCACCTCCCGAGTGATCCCGGCCCAATAGTATAGCAAGGCAGACTGACAAGAATGTAGGGCCAATGGTGATAAACTAGCATCCTATACTAAGCATTTAGGATTGCGGGTAATGTATCAATGACTGTAGCAACAATGACAGGCTATGCATCAGAATAGGATTAACGGAAAGTAGTAACATGCTACACTACTCTAATGCAAGCAGTATAGAGGAGAATAGGCGATATCTGGTGATCAAGGGGGGGGGGCTTGCCTGGTTGCTCTGGCAAGAAGGAGGGGTCGTCAACTCCGTAGTCAAACTGGGCAGCAGCAGCGTCGGTCTCGGTGTCTAGCGGAAGAAGAGGGGGAAGAAACAATGAATACAATGCAAACAGATGCATGACGATGCATGACATGACAAGTATCGATGCTAGGTGTGCCCAAACACGGTAGTAGGTGATACCGACGAAGGGGGAAAACATCCGGGAAAGTATTCCCGGTGTTTTACGTTTTCGGACAGATGAACCGGAGGGGGAAAGTTGCGATTCCGATAGGTTAGGGATGTGTGGCAGACGAACGAGCTGTGTATCCGGATTCGTCTCGTCGTTCTGAGCAACTTTCATGTAGAAAGTATTTTCATCCGAGTTACGGATTAAAAGATATGATTTTCTAAAGATTTTATTTATTTCTGGAATTTCATTAATTAATTAATTAATTAATTAATTCGAAAATGAATTAATGACATCAGCATGATGTCATGCTGGCATCAGCAGTCAACAGAGTTGACTTGGTCAACCTGACCAGTGGGTCCCACTGGTCAGTGACACATTTTAATTAAACAGTTTAATTAATCTAATCAAAATTAATTAGTGGGTGGGCCCCACTGTCATACTAATTAATTAGCTGATAACAGTAGTTATTTAGGTTAACTAATCATTAGGTTAATTAATCTTATTTGGTTAATTTAATCAGAATTATTTAGGTTAATTAATTAATTAATTAATTAATTTCATTATTTATTTACTTAATTCTCTTTTTTTTCTTTTTTAACAGAAACGTTCTGGGGGGTGCCCCACTTGTCATAGGGCCAAGGTCCTTAACGGGCATACGGGCAGGCTGGTGCGGGCGAAGCCGCACCCCTGCCCGATAGCGAGCCGAGGCCGGTTTGGGGCCGGTGCGGGCACGACCAGCGCGGGCCATAGCCGGCGGTGACGGCCGCAGTGGTGGGGGCAGCAGCGCCGGCGGCCACCGCAGCGGAGAGGAGTCCTGGGGCGGAGCGCGCGAGAGCGGGCACCGGCAAGCGTGGCCGCGGCCAACGGGGACAGAGGCGGGGCGCGTGTGCCGGTGCGCCAGCGAGTGCCTCCGGCGGTGGTTCGGCGGACAAGCAGCAGAAGTGGGGCGGGGCGCGGGCGTGCGGTCGTGGGCGCGGGCATTGGGCAATGCGCGGGTGCTGGCGGGGCGAAACAGAGCTCGCGCGGCGTCGGGCGCGTGTTGCGGCGGGAGAAGGCGTGGCCGAACGGGCGAGCGGGCGCGCAGCGGGATGTGGGTGGCGTGCGCGCGATGTGGCTGTGGCCAGGAGTGCGTGCTCGAGGGAGACA
>NC_057804.1:239002136-239003504 GCF_018294505.1 Triticum aestivum
GGGGGGGGGTTGCTTTGCCTTTTATTTTGTTAGTTTCGTTTTCTTTCTACTTTTCTTTTCTATTTTTATTTCATTTTGATTCATTACAGTTTTATAAAACCTAAAAGCAAGTCCCAATTTAGCAATAATAATTATGCTACTCACCTATTAATTTCAGGCAACTAAATAAGATATTCTGATATTTTATAAATAAAAAGGCATTTATATAATTGTTTTACCTACTGCTTTAATTACCTAAGTGCATTTAAACCTTTTACAATAAATGTGTTTCCTCCACCATAATTTCCTATGAATTGATTGGTTCACTCCGAACATTTTAGTTTTAAAATTTGAAAAGTCTTATTGTTAGCCTGATTTTGAATTTGAATTTGAATCGGTCTCGAACTAACTCGAGATTAGCAACTATAATCGAGGTGATGTGGCATCATTAGCAGAGGATCACTGTAGCTTAATTACCCGGGCGTCACAATTCTCCTCCACTACAAGAAATCTCGTCCCGAGATTTAAGAGGGAAGTAAAGGGGGAAGCTTCGGGTTACGAAATTCTAGGGAGTGTTCTTGGTCTTGGTTGTTCTTCTCGAAGAGGTTGATCCATTACATTGATGTCTTCATTCTGTTGTTTCAGGTCATCATGATGAAGTTGTCGTCCTTTCTTCGGGAACTCCATCGTACTTACGAATAGGTAAGGGGCAGCTTTACAACAATCGAATGTTATAAGGGAAATTCATTTGGGGGTATCCCAAGAATGATCATAAGGGTATCTCTCGAGTTGAACAAATAAAACACATCGAGAGCAAAGTAAGAAGGTACCATAAGAAGTTTGAAACGGATAGACAATCCTCGTTGCCTGAAACAAGGCAACGGGTATAGGTATTATGTTTAATACCAGAATCGATGATTCCCCGAAAGGTGGCTCGTGAATTACATATGAAGCCAAGCGTGAGGAGTAACTTTGGAAACAGGGTTGTACATGAGAGTCAGGTTTCGATCCTGTGGAACTATGGGTTATGGGCCCACCATGAGGGTTATAGCCTATCATTTATGTCGGCAACAACATCGGTACCAAGGGCGAGGGACGAAGAGAACCATTTTCCTGCTCGTTGAACGAGGCGGACTAATAGGCAAAGTTCTCGTCCATCAGTGGCTACCGGAATGTCATTAACAATAGTAACAGGGTCTTACTGACAGAGTGGTACAACAAGGTGCTTAGCTAAGCAGGGAAATGCCACTGCTCAGATAAGTCAGATTACCAGAAATGTTAATCAATACAATGGGAAGGATAGTATGATTATCAGATTAAAAAGATCAATGGAAAGGAAAATGTTTTTGAACACTTATTTCAGGGGTATATCCTTCCCAAGGACAAACA
>NC_057804.1:239003581-239009272 GCF_018294505.1 Triticum aestivum
AGCATGATATCCCTGGCAGGATATTAAGTAGAAAACCCTTCAGGAAAGGGGAGAGAAATTTCATGACATTACCCATACAATGGTGATTGGATAATTGAGCAAGAAACATTTAGCACTGGGCTTCAAATGTTCTTGTTGAAAAATGGAGTACCATAGACATGCTTCGAGATAGCATCGACATGGACTTCAAGCAAAGGTCGTACTTTTGATACATGAAGGATTCATCAGGAACAACTTGTAGAATAAGTCTTACCGTTTCCTCATGGAAGAATGGATAACATAGCAAAAGGGAACTATAACAATAGGGTCTCCGGCCTGATGGGCTAGGTATGACACCACCTTACCGGGTCATATAAAGACCAATGTTATAATTCTTGGAAATATGTTCCAACCATCATATCTGACCGAGGTTAAGATCCGATTGGTGTCAGGATACCTCAGAAGAAAAGGTGCAACACAATTTACGAGATGACAATGTAAGATTCTCGGAAAATGAGCTATGGAGCGAGTTCCGACACACAAGTTCATCATTTAATCAAGGAGAGGTGAGGAGGTGGCTGATTGACTCAGCGAAAATCCATTGACATTTCCAAAAAGGAAGGATTTCCACAACTATGTGAACAAGGAGATAACATTTGTCAGATCAAATGATATAATGAGGTGTGCTGGAGGAAAACATACACAGTTAAACATTGGTAGAAAGATGCGCCCGAAATATGGTTGGGCTGCACGACCAATGTCAGAATGGTGATTCAATAATCAATAGTCTAAGAATGAATGGCCGGCCATTAACTTCAAAGCAATAGGGTTGCTAGAAAGGCAGAATCCATACAGCACCGTTCACTTGTTGGTACCCCGGTTGGAATCAACGCGAGGACCAAGAAAGAATGGTGATGATGAGAAGTATCACTATTCCAAGAATTCTTAAGAGGTGGAGCAATCCTCACAACATCCTTGATATTAAAAGATGGTAATACTCCAAGGTAAAGAAGAACAAATGCTGGATAGCAGGGAACTCAAGGTATAACACAAAACACGAACACGTTTGTGTTGACCGGAAGGCAATAAAGTGGTCAAAACTAACACAAATCATCGGGGGCAAGGATAGTATTTCTCATCATGAACTCAATTGATATCCTGGAAGAGCTCATAAGGTCGATGATGATCACGACACATTTGTCGAGGGATTTCATGAAGATGTAATCAATCAGCGACGACATCAGGTCAAAGGAATGATGGAGCGGAAGGTTATTGGAACCATGGGTAGGACACAAACTTGAAATCAAGCTTGATGTTCAAGGTGAACTGATATGACGAGCATGGTCGTCGTAAGCTTAGCTCATCATCGAAAGTTGTGCTCCGGGATTAAGGACCAGGTAGCACAGTTAAAGTTTAGCATGATAATGATATAGCCGAGCAGGCCAGGACTTACGTGATCGAGTTCAAATTCGTAAGTAATGAAGGTTACCAAGAGTTGTTTAATCGCGGTGCGATCTCGATTCAGTTATCGGTGTCTTTGAGTGTCTAATAACTCCAGCCCGTGGAAAATTGGAATCAGTGAGAATGTAGCACTTGATGAAGAACTCATAAGAAGTTATGCGGTTCCATGATTATCTCAAGATACCAGGGGTAATACTCGACGACAGATCAAGGTAGAGGTTGGACTAGGGTATTGCTCTGCAGAAGATAAGGGCTCAAACTTGCACGAGAAATGGAATCAAGGAGGAACATGGTCGGAACCACGTCCATGGATACAAGATGAACTTATAACAAGGGGATAATTATTTTAAGAGAAGCTTCCATGATAAGGTATACATCGTGTCCATGGGCATGAACACAGGGTTCAAGGTCGACTCCCACTTGTTCAACGCATAACCTTTCATTCACCTCTCGTATTTCGAAAATGACATTAGTTGTTGAAAGTTTTTACCTGGTGCAATACCAGATAAGTATGACCCGTGTAATATTTCGGGTTCACGCGGATTTGGGAAGGCGTAGGTCCAACCCATCAGGGCATCTTAGGAGCATATACCACAAACTTCGGAGTAAATAATACAAGCTTGAAAGTAGAGCATTGTTCAAAAGCAGATGATACAATTTACCAAAGGCATTATATACCCATGCTAAGGCTCACAAGGTTATTCAATATGAAGCACAATGTCGGATAAAATCCAACAAAGGAACCGATGGTCCACAAGGGATATGATGTGAGCATCGGTACTCAACCAGAGGAAGAAGAATGCAAGGAGATCTGATTATAGAAACACCTGACTAATTCAAAGTTCAACTGCAAAAGGATTATGACTTCCGATCAAGGGATCAGAAGCAAACGCTCTGACTTAAGGATGGATAAGTTGCATAGACTTAGGGGTACAATCAATGGCAATCCGACTGGTCAGGAACCAGCTCATGTTTAAAAGGATGTCTGAGCTAGAAAGATAATTTAGAAGGGTTGAAAGATGATTGTGTGCATTCGCACACATGTTGAATCAATAGGATCAAAATGACGGTGTCAAAAGATACTAGTGAATATTGCTAGTGATATGGGAGCATCCATAATATAAGCATACAAGTATTTGCAGAGCATTAGTTGCTAAGGATTTTTGGAGGATTGAATAGTATTTCAAAGACTTTTGTGAAACACCTGAACAACTGGGGATGAGCGGATACTCGGAAAGTGCGAGAAATTATTCTTAGGGATAATCAGGTGGCAAAGAACTGCAAGGCAGTAGGCACAAAATATTCTCGGGGTATCTTATAAAAACAAGATCGACTGGGAATAAAAGTAAGCACGACAGGTGTAAGTATTTATCCATAGGGATATTTCGGTGGAAGGGAATTGCAAAAGCAACGGCACAAGGTCTCGAGAGAATATCGGAGAGTATCTTCGAAATCTCCTGGTGCAGCCGGCGATCATCTGGACTGAAGGGGCTCTCCGGGAGAAAGTAATTTCGAGAACCTAAAGTTAGATTTTAGTAAAAATCGTTTAACCCGAATAGAAGAGAGTTCAGAATCCCGGAGTAAAGATCGAGGAGTAAAAGATTCTAATACCACCCAAATGGCGACGTGGGCCCGTAAGCCGCACAACCATGTTAGTAAAAGTTTTTCAATGACTAGACTCGACTTCGGCCAAGGAGTTGGAAAGGGGGATTCCTACAGGCAGTTGGCTCTGATACCAACTTGTGACGCCCCCGATTCAATCGTACACTAATCATGCACGCAAACGTGTACGATCAAGATTAGGGACTCACGGGAAGATATCACAACACAACTCTAAAAACATAAATAAGTCATACAAGCATCATAATACAAGCCAGGGGCCTCGAGGGCTCGAATACAAGTGCTCGATCATAGACGAGTCAGTGGAAGCAACAATATCTGAGGACAGACATAAGTAAACAAGTTGCCATAGATGGCTAACACAAACTGGGGTACAGATCGAAAGAGGCGCAGGCCTCCTGCCTGGGATCCTCCTAACTACTCCTGGTCGTCGTCAGCGGGCTGCACGTAGTAGTAGGCACCTCCAGAGTAGTAGTCGTTGTCGATGAAGGTGGCGTCTGGATCCTGGGCTCCAACGTCTAGTTGCGGCATCCGAGAAGAAGAGGAAAACGAGGGAAAAGAGGGAGCAAAGCAACCGTGAGTACCCATCCAAAGTACTCGCAAGCAAGGAGCTACACTACATATGCATGGGTATATGTGTAAGGAGGCAATATGAGTGGACTGAACTGCAGAATGCCAGAATAAGAGGGGGATAGCTAGTCCTATCGAAGACTATGCTTCTGGCAGCCTCCGTCTTGCAGCATGTAGAAGAGAGTAGATTGAAGTCCTCCAAGTAGCATCTCCAAGTAGCATCTCCAGTAGCATCGCATAGCATAATCCTACCCGGCGATCCTCTCCTTGTCGCCCTGTTAGAGAGCGATCACCGGGTTGTATCTGGCACTTGGAAGGGTGTGTTTTATTAAGTATCCAGTTCTAGTTGTCATAAGGTCAAGGTACAACTCCAAGTCGTCCTGTTACCGAAGATCACGGCTATTCGAATAGATTAACTTCCCTGCAGGGGTGCACCAACTTACCCAACACGCTTGATCCCATTTGGCCGGACACACTTCCCTGGGTCATGCCCGGCCACGGAAGATCAACACGTCACAGCCCCACCTAGGCTCAACAGAGAGGTCAGCACGCCGGTCTAAACCTAGGCGCCCAGGGGTCTGGGCCCATCACCCTGAACACACCTGCACGTTGCAAGGGCGGCCGAAAGCAGACCTAGCCTAGTGGCGTTCCAGTCCAATTCGGCGCGCGCCGCTCAGTCGCTGACGTCACGAAGTGCTTCGGCTGATACCACGACGCCGAGTGCCCATATCTTTCCCACGTAGTTGGTTAGTGCGTATAGGCTCGTAGCCAACTCAGATCAAATACCAAGATCTCGTTAAGCATGTTAAATATCTGCGAACGCCGAACAGGGCCAGGCCCACCTCTCTCCTAGGCGGTCTCAACCTGCCCTGTCGCTCCGCCACAAAGATCCACACAGAGGGCCGTCGGGACAAAGGTCCTTTTAGCCCCCAATCCGTGAATCACTCGCGGGTACTCTTCGAGCTAACCCGACTTTAGTCACCATCTGTATAGTATGTATGTATGTATCATATATACCCGCGATCACCTCCTGAGTGATCACGGCCCAATAGTATAGCAAGGCAGACTGACAAGAATGTAGGGCCAATGGTGATAAACTAGCATCCTATACTAAGCATTTAGGATTGCAGGTAAGGTATCAATGACTGTAGCAACAATGACAGGCTATGCATCAGAATAGGATTAACGGAAAGTAGTAACATGCTACACTACTCTAATGCAAGCAGTATAGAGTTGAATAGGCGATATCTGGTGATCAAGGGGGGGGGGCTTGCCTGGTTGCTCTGGCAAGAAGGAGGGGTCGTCAACTCCGTAGTCGAACTAGGCAGCAGCAGCGTCGGTCTCGGTGTCTAGCGGAAGAAGAGGGGGAAGAAACAATGAATACAATGCAAATAGATGCATGACATGACAAGTATCGATGCTAGGTGTGCCCAAACGCGGTAGTAGGTGATACCGACGAAGGGGGAAAACATCCGGGAAAGTATTCCCGGTGTTTTACGTTTTCGGACAGACGAACCGGAGGGGGAAAGTTGCGATTCCGATAGGTTAGGTATGTGTGGCAGACGAACGGGCTGCGTATCCGGATTCGTCTCGTCGTTCTGAGCAACTTTCATGTAGAAAGTATTTTCATCCGAGTTACGAATTAAAAGATATGATTTTCTAAAGATTTTATTTATTTCTGGAATTTAATTAATTAATTAATTAATTAATTCGAAAATGAATTAATGACATCAGCATGATGTCATGCTGGCATCAGCAGTCAACAGAGTTGACTTGGTTAACCTGACCAGTGGGTCCCACTGGTCAGTGACACATTTTAATTAAACAGTTTAATTAATCTAATCAAAATTAATTAGTGGGTGGGCCCCGCTGTCATACTAATTAATTAGCTAATTAACAGTAGTTATTTAGGTTAACTAATCATTAGGTTAATTAATCTTATTTGGTTAATTTAATCAGAATTATTTAGGTTAATTAATTGGTTAATTAATTAATTATTTTCATTATTTATTTACTTAATTCTCTTTTTTTTCTTTTTTAATAGAAACGTTCTGGGGGGGG
>NC_057804.1:239010654-239019021 GCF_018294505.1 Triticum aestivum
GGGGGGGGGTTGCTTTGCCTTTTATTTTGTTAGTTTCGTTTTCTTTCTACTTTTCTTTTCTATTTTTATTTCATTTTGATTCATTACAGTTTTATAAAACCTAAAAGCAAGTCCCAATTTAGCAATAATAATTATGCTACTCACCTATTAATTTCAGGCAACTAAATAAGATATTCTGATATTTTATAAATAAAAAGGCATTTATATAATTGTTTTACCTACTGCTTTAATTACCTAAATGCATTTAAACCTTTTACAATAAATGTGTTTCCTCCACCATAATTTCCTATGAATTGATTGGTTCACTCCGAACATT
Source organism: Triticum aestivum (assembly GCF_018294505.1). Classification (NCBI taxonomy): domain Eukaryota; kingdom Viridiplantae; phylum Streptophyta; class Magnoliopsida; order Poales; family Poaceae; genus Triticum; species Triticum aestivum. The sequence goes on from NC_057804.1 coordinate 239,010,971, forward strand.
TTAGTTTTAAAATTTGAAAAGTTTTATTGTTTGCCTGATTTTGAATTTGAATTTGAATCGGTCTTGAACTAACTCGAGATTAGCAACTATAATCGAGGTGACGTGGCATCATTAGCAGAGGATCACTGTAGCTAAATTACCCGGGTGTCACAATTTTTTTATTGTTTTTTTTACATCCCCGTTTGCGATTAATGCACCGCACACAGTGTCGTCAAAGGGTCCCTGGTCATAGTGTCGCGTTAGCAGCATCCTGCAGTAGTGTATGATCAGATATATATCCATGAATGTTATTTGAGTCCTATTTTGATCTCTTATATGCATGATTATTTATAGCCTCGTATTTCTTCTTCGAATCTTTGGTTTAGTTAGGCCAACTAGATCGATTTTTCTTGCCATTGGAAGAGGTGCTTTCTGATGGGTTCGATCGTGCGGTGTTCTTCCCCAGTGATAAAAGGGGCAGCAAGACATGTATGTATCATTGCTATTAAGGATAACAATATGGGGTCTATTCCCACATGAGTAGATCTCGTCTACATCATGTCATCGTTCTTATTGCATTACTCCATTTTCCATGAACTTAATACACTAGATGCATGATGGATAGTGGTCGATGTGTGGAGTATAGTAGTAGATGTAGGCAGGAGTTGATCTAGTAATCTTGGATGTGATGCCTATATATTGCTCATTGCCTGGATATCGTCATAATTATTTAAGGTTCTATCAATTGCCCAACAGTAATTCATTTACCCAACGTGTGCTATTTCTTGAGAGAAGCCACTAGTGAAATCTACGGCCCCCGGTTCTATTCTTTATCATATTTGCTTTCCAGTCTTTTATTTGCCACTTCTGTTTTCAGATCTACTACTTCAAAAACCCAAAAATACCTTGCTGCACTTTTTATTACTTATTTTATTTCGCGTTTTATCGAGGTCTATTTATCCAATCTACCACAAACTTTTCTATATTTTTTATCGTGGAGTGATTGACAACCCCTCTTATGCGTCGGGTTGCAAGTATTTGTCCTTTGTGTGCCAGTACCATTTACATAGTGTTGTTTTGTTCTCCTACTAGATTGATACCTTAGTTTCATAACTGAGGGAAATACCTACTGTAGTTGTGTTGCATCATCCCTTCCTCTTTGGGGAAATATCGACGTATCTTCAAGTGACATCATGAAACATATGAAAGCACACTGCACAATCATGTGGAAGAAGGCTAGTACTAACCTCTCATGATGTAGAATTCAAACAACTCACAAGAAGGAGATCTGAAACAAATCTGCCAGCACGGATACGAAGTCAGATCTCCTCTTGTGCAGTTCCACTAAGATCAAGCAATCAAGCAATGTTGTCGGTGTGACATTTGAATTGAACCGCACAAAACACTCCAAAAAAAGTGTTTTGTGCAGTGCAACAAAAGGTCACAATAACAACAAGGTGAAGTAGATAACCTTATTTACATAGAGGTGCAAAGGAAACAATTACTGGTCAATAACGGTGGATGACACACAAGCCCACAAAAAGAAGCATCTAACTTATCTAAATGGGAAGGAAAGAAAGACATTAGCATTTATCAAACAATGGCATCGATTCATATTAACAGAGAGATTATATTAACAATAAAATTCGTTAAACATGTATTTGCTTTTAACTGTGGAACTGCTTCAATTTTCCAGCGGCGTTATTAGATTAACAATAGCTAAAGAGTTGTATGGTATAGTGGACGCACCAGCACCATGTGCATCTACCAATGTATAAAGGGGTGATGCACAGACTGTTGCAACAAATAACCAAGGAGCATATTTGTGTTGGTCCTATTTTTGTTCTCTTTAGACACCTTTCCCTATGTGAGGGTAGCAAATCTAGTCCTGCTCAAACTCTACATCCTTGTCCCCCACCCACAAAAAGATCAGTTCCTTACAGATGTGTGTACTGCATTTTTCATTGTTTTCCCTTTTCAACCAACATAGGTGTTGGATAGCCAGTCTGTACTACTTTCCCCCCTTCCTTTCCTCTTTGAACCACGTCCTAGATTCATGCTATACAACTTTCCCCACTACTTTCTTGTTTGATCCAACACCTAGATTTGAGTGCAGAAGAGAAAAAATCCACATGCAGCTAGACCAATGACTATGGATTAAGTAAATTATACCTTAAGGTTCTCGGGGTGTGGCTCGGTGGGCGGCCGTGTAGGAACGAAGTATGTCTACCATACTTTAGGGGGAGTCTATTTCATCATCGAGCAAAGTAACACTTATTCACTCTTATTGAAATTACTTGTCACTTATCTATCTTCACTTTGATGATTATCTGTTTTGTCAACAACTGTTCAAAAAGGGGGAGATTGTTGGTGCAATAATTTGCCTCCTTATGTTTTGGAGTTCATTGACATAAATAGTATGGGATTTATGTGATTGCTAGTGCACACAAAGTAACATGTCCCTGGAATCAAGAGGAGTTTGATTCAAATGACAAAGACAATCCTCTGTGTGGCAGTGAAGGTTATCACCGAAGAGTATGATTACAAGAGTGACCCCTCAAAAATTGCTGACATGAAGCAACTGATTCGGTGCCTATCCAAAGGAAGTGATTGCGTTCGAAAAGATTGAAGACGAAGTGAAGATGTAGCATTTATTTCATTGTTTATCTTCTTTTTATTGAGTCACAGGACCACCGTACTATGAAGAGGGGTATAGCGTTTGAAACTTTGATTCTCTGATGCTAAACCCAAATCCTATGAAAGTTGCGAGAGAAATCTCTTTGTGTTCCGAGCAAATACTTGTCAGCAAGAGACTGTGATCTTCTTCGCTGTGCGAGATTTGTCTCTGACCGAGGAGTTAGCATTACTTGTTCCTCAAGTAATGTTACCATTGCTCCAAAAATCTGACCATTGTGAATGTGTCGGTTGGCCATTGGCTGGATCCCGTGTCTAAAATGGTCATTTCCCACCAGGGAAGGTTGCAGCTATAAATAGGCACCCCGCACCGGCTTTGTCCGGTCGCTGCTCCATTTGACTATGAGAAGATTGTTGAGCAACCCCCTCTCCTGAATGATTTGAATTTAAAATCCACCAAGAGAAAATCCCTAGAGCCGAAAAATTAGATGGTGGTTCAACATCACTCGAATCTAACTCCAGTATGCTCTGCCTATTACTCTTGAGAGCTGCAAACTCTCTAGATGGTTAGGTGCCAATTTCTTCAGAGACCAAGAGTGACTGTGGTCCTCGAAGAAGAAATCTGTAAAGGTTTGGAGATCGCCTCAAGTATCTACCACGATTGATCGGCATTGGTTGACGAACCAATTGTCGAGGAGAATAGGACGAAGAGAATTTATCTTCTATGTTAAGTCACAACCCCTCCAACCAGACGTAGTCCTTGTGCAGAAGGACGAACTGGTCTACCAAATTCGTTATCGCCATCGAGCATGAATGGTTACCTCTGTATCTTCCCGTTACATTCGAAATGTATCTATCATGTGATTTCCCTCGATGCATGCATTTAGTTTTCATTAGGTAAGTTGTATTCGCTGAATCAGCGGAAATTTGTCTTTTTCACAAGAGGTGGACCAAAACTTTTGACACAAAACCATTTGGTCAATTGTACATTAAATGTGGCCTAATATTTTCTAAAAATGGTGTGGTCCAATTTGGCAACAAATACATGGTAGGTCCTTCACAAAAAACTCATTTTGGGCACTCGAAAAATGGAAAATGAAGTTTTTGTCCAAAGAAAATGAAAACTTCCTTAGGCAACATTGTTTTCCATTCTAAGATGCACCCATGTGCACAATATGAGATCATTTGAACAAACTATGCCATGAATGTGGCTATAAGATTGATCATTTTGGCTTGAAAGCTATGAATCTTCACACATGATAGTTCATTTCTGAGAACACTTTTTTTAAAATAATTACCGTAATACAAGTTTATTATTTTTCTTGGTAATTTGGTCACATATAATGACACAATGCGAAGGTTTTCCAATTTTTTGAATTTTTCATGCCCATTTCAAAATGCGGTCAAAACGGCGGGTATGACTGTTCCTAGCTAGTGGTTGAATATTGGAAAACTTCTGGTGTTTCTCTGATTAAATAGATACTTATGTACCTCAAAGATTTTTGGAATAAAATCATGAGCAAACTATGAGGCAGCTGCAGTTCAAACTTGACCCGCTTCCTACTAAATCGGCCGGAATTTGTCTTTTTCAAGAGAGGTGGACCAAAACTTTTGAGACCCAACTATTTTTTCAATTGTACATTAAATATGGCCTAATATTTTAGAAAATTGATTCGGTCCAATTTTGCAACAAATAAATGGCAGATCCATAAAAAAACTCATTTTGGGCACTCGAAAAATGGAAATGATTTTTTCGTCCAAAGAAAATGAAAGTTTCTTAGACAATATTATTTGCCATTCCAAGATGCATCCTCATACACAATATGAGATCATTTGAACAAACTATGCCATGAATGCAGCCATAACATTGGCCATTTCCCTTGAAAGCTATGAAACATCACGCATGATAGCTCGTTTCTAAGAACACTTCTTTAAGACAATTGTCGTAGTTGAAGTTTGGTACTTTTTCTAGAAACTAGGTCACATATAATGACGCAATGCGAAGGTTTTCCATTTTTTTGTATGAATTTCTTATGCCGATTTGAAAATGTGTTCAAATTTGCAGGCATGCCCATTCTTAATTAGGTGCTTAATAATGCAAAACTCTTGCTTTGTTTATGATGAAATAGCTACTTTAGTAACTAAAAATGATTTTTGAAAAAAATAAATAGCAAACTATAAGACACGTGTAGTTTAAATTTGACCCGCTTCTTACCGAATTGGTCGTTTCACAAAATAGCTAGAAAGATAGGAAATGCAATCAAATTGGTGATCATCCATAAAATGTGGTCTAACTTAAATGAAATTTTTAGTGATGCCATTTTGCAAAATAATTTTGATAGCTGCTTCACAAACCCCCTGTTTTTAGCATTAAGAAATAGAGTGATTTTTAATAGCTCGTGTTTCCAACCAATTAGGACGTAGCCCACGGATCACCCCACTGTATTCGATCTGAGCCGTCCACCTCCTATGGATCCAGCGTCTCTTACTAACCTCTCCTCCCTCCTCTCTCAATCCCCTTCCTTCCCAAGAAACCCTAGATCAAGTGCTGCCGCCTCCCTCTCCCCGATCCAGATCCCTCCTCCGACGCCCCTCCTCCCCCATCCCCGGCCATCCCCCTTCCATCACCCTTCATGTCCCAGTCGCCGCTCTCTCTCTCTCTCTCCCTCTCGGTTCAGTGAGATGGGATCCACTCCCGCAGCCACCGCCCCACCCTCACACTCACCATCGACGACCCCCGCCGCCATCGCACACCATAGCGCCATCCCCTCACCCTAGCCCCAGGTCAGGCAGTGCGAGGCGGCGCTCCTAGACCCGCGATGGCCGTCTGGGTCATCGCCTTCGAGGACGACGAGTACGCCGACCCGGCAGTCATCATCGCCTCCGAGACGGACGCGTGTTGGCGGCACATGGGGCCCACATCATCATGGCCGTGCGCAACCTCGCCGCGGCAGAGGCCGTGCGCCAGGTCGTCCTTGCCGAGACCCCCGTCGCCAGCCTCAACCTGATAGAGCTGGACCTCTCCCCACTGACCTCCATCCGCAACTTCGCCGCCAACTTCGCCGACAGGGGCCTACCGCTGAACATCCTCATGTGCGTACGCCCTACCCCTTTCGTTCATTCATTCAGGTTCAGTTAGCTAGGGGCTGTCAGCCATTAAATTCAGAGAAACCCCTGCCTCATGAGTAGGTAATAGTACAATAGCGAGATGACTTATCAATTTCATAGTTTCAGTCAACATTGAGCGGATTTAATTTCTGGGCTTTGCACATCAACTTTGACTATAAGTAATATGCCATGTTGGTTGGAGTGGCTGCTGCAACTAGTAGTTTGTTGTGCCAGTCATAGTATTACTCAAGTATTTTGCGCAGATATGAATGATTCTTGCATCACATCATTTGATCCTCGACAGAATATTATGGTACTGGTTGTACCTTTCTTCAAAAATAGTAATCTGACCTGGTGTATTTTTTCAGTAACCGATCTCGTGTATATTTCATTCTTGCTATCCAGCTTGCATGTTTGTTGACGCATACTTTAATAACTCACAGTGTTCCCTGATTAAAAAGGGGGCATATCATTTGCTCTATAAAACGGATTGTTTATTAATTTATTTGGACTTGCACACATTAGGTAAGAAAGGATCGTTGTTCGGTTGGTTGCTGACAGAAAGTATAGTAACTTCTTGACGAATTCAAAAAAAAAACAGTAGCTTGAAGGATAACTAAAAAGGCTACTACTTAGGGCATTGAATCCATTTCATTGAATTCTTCAAGCTCTGATTGGTGTAGTAGTTTCATGGTGCCTTCTGTTATTCTTAATCTTCTCAGTTCATAGAGTGAGTTTTCGATTTATACAGTTTGCTTCCATCTATTATCATTGTGTTGTAGTGCAAATTGATGGTTGTTTTGCGCCCTGTCTTATATTACCTAGTTAGCTAGTTTGATGTCTAAGGTCTTTTATTTGTGCATGCAGTTGTTTTGCGCATTGTCTTGTATTGCCTTCCCTGGTAGCTCATAGCCTGGGAGATAGGATGCAGAAATGTACGATGTCAAATTATTGGGTGCCTATTCACAATTTCATATCTTGTCTAATGTGCAATTGCATGTGGTTAGGGACAGGTTTAGAGTTACATTGTAGTACATACTTTTACATCCTTGTCTAATTTGCGCTGATGGCTCATACTCCGACTGTGTGGATTTACATCATTGTATTAAGGAGCGAGTCTGTGTGCAGTTTCAGACTTGAGCAGATTCTGCGCAAGCAAATGCGCGATTCGTTCAGTCTCGAAGATCATCTCGCATAACAGAAACTGTGTTTCATCTCTAAATTCAAGTTGTTGAACTGACTCTATCATTTTAGTGGATGAAGATGATCACATTGTTCCTCTTTCCATAATCCTTCATATTTTCTGCGTGCTGCTATCAACTGAATTTAATCATCTTTCTTTGATGTATGCAAATGACACAATCAATACTCAAGGTTATTGGTTTAGATATCAAATTGTAGTGTGTTAAATCTATTTGCCTTGTTTCTCATGCTCCCTCTCTATTGTGTTCCGCTGCAGGACAATTCAACATACCCCTGCCCTTTCGGAGAGGGAAGGTTTCCCACTCATGGACACCTAGCTGAATGCCTGAACCTGAACCTCGTTTTTCTTCTTCTTCTTCTTCTTCTTCTTCTTCTTGGTAATTCCTTGTTGATTCCTTCTGGGCATGCTATATTATTGGGTGCAACAACAAATTATTGTCCTTGTTTTGATTTCCTTCCTGTCAAGTTCATCCTTTAGTGCTAGTACTAGTGGTACATCAGTTTGATTTAGGAAAAACACCAGCCTCTGCTTAACATTAAATCTAGTCAAGCAATTGATGCACAACATATTTGTTTTTGTACAACAACAATCCGTTAAACGATCTGGCCTGTATACACATGTTGAGGAAGAGAGAGAGGATATATACTTGTTCTGTTGCTTCTATATACATGTATATACGTTTAGTTATTCAACATGCTTCAACATTTTTCTAATGATCTGGCCTATATGTATGTACGTATGTATGTATGCATGTGTGTGTGTGTGTGTGTGTGTGTATGTATGACCAAGAGGACGTGGTCGTCCACCCCGACCACCACACAAGGTCGGTTGATCCCTGCTCTATAGATTTGCAGTCTCTGTTTGTTAACATCAAGTCTATATTTGTTGCTTTGATTCATCATGTTATGTAGCCTAGCACTCTTGAACTATTGGAATGTTTCTACTTTTGTAATTGTGTGTATCCTGTTATGCCCAATATTGTTGTGCTTGCAATGAACAATGTTGTAAGTGCATCTAGTGCCCCTTAGTGATTTTGGTGTTATTGAAGACTTATAGGTTAAGGGACCAATATGTTTGTGAGTGTAAACAGGTTCTATAAGTCTCTGAGGAGTTTTATATTTATGAA
>NC_057804.1:239019614-239020588 GCF_018294505.1 Triticum aestivum
CGGTCATATCATTGAAGGACATTTATGTCTTATCATGTTGGGCTGCTCCCCGACTATAAATAGCTGCCCCCTAGAACCACTAGTTGGTTGGCAGCTCCGAGAGAAACTGACACTTATCATTGAGAGCATTCCATCCTCTGAGGACTTTGAGAGAAAATCATCAGTGAGGAAAAACCCAAACCCAACACCTAAAACCCAGAGAAAATCATCAGTGAGGAAAAACCCAAACCCAACACCTAAAACCCAAAGTGATTGAGCATCACTGAAGAGATTGTTCCTGTGTGGAACCGACGCTTATTACCTTTGAATACCCTGCATCTTCCAAACGGTTAGGCGCCATGGTCTAGAGCATCCAAGAGGAATTGTGGATCGCCGAGTGACCAAGTATGTGAAGGTTCAGAAGTCACCTGTGAAGACTTACCATGAGGGATTGGGCAAGGTCTGTGCAACCTTGGCTCAAGGATAATACAGTAAGGATTGTGTGTCTTGGGACTGTGTGTCTTTTGATTTAAATACCAAGCTGCTCCAACCAGACGTACAACTGTCACCGCAGTTGGAATTGGTCTACCAAATCACTGTCTTCACCGAGCTACTAGTTCTATTTCCTCAACCCTTTCATTTCCTCGCTCATGTGTTGATGAACTTGATCGTTACTGTTTAAAGACTTTGACTGAAGACTTTCTCAATTTCCTCAATCCTATTTCTTCAGTCACTTTGTCTTCTGTCTGCTTATCCGTTTTCCATGCTACTTGTGCTTTGTGCATGTTTCATTTCATCATGATGGCCGTGCTACTATCTTGTTATGCATGCACCTGAGTACTTATTCCGCTGCTTGTAGTTCATCACTTAGCAAATTCCTCAAGTAGTATTTCTTCAGTGACGAATTTGTAAAAATCGCCTATTCACCCCCCTCTAGTCGATATAACGCACTTTCACATGTGGTATATGCTCTCCACTCCACACAAGGCCCAACG
>NC_057804.1:239020598-239023914 GCF_018294505.1 Triticum aestivum
ATCATGCAATGCAAGTGACCCCTTTATCTACACACATGTTTGGTTTACACCAGCGTCGGGGTTATGCTACTACTGTTGTGGTTTATGTGCCTTCTTTTAACATTGCTGATTGAAATGGGCTACTTTGTTTCAGTGGAGCGCCGCTGATCTGATACTACGGGATCTGCAAAATAACCCTGGCATGTGGCTGCAAGTGGTGCACATCCTGCAGAACTCCTAGAACCTGAACACCAAGTTCTTTGCCCTCCAAGTAAGTCTCTGCTCCTGAATGCCTTGTTACAAAAGTTTAGAAGGTAGTTTGCAACTGAATGAAGGTTGATTGATGTCGTGGCTGCAGCTGGTCTTGGATTAGATCATGCATGTTTTACATTCAGTACTGCCAGCACTGGCCATTAATTACACTTGCTATTGTGGTTCACCTGTTATATTAAGAAATGACGTTGGTCTTGAGATGTGTGCTTCCCTTGTCGGGATGCCGAGACATTAGGTCCGGTCTGCATGCTTGTCGTCTTGTACCTCGATTCGGTCCTTGTGCCAGTGTCGATGTGTGCAGCTGCTTTATACATGTTTAATCAAATCTATCAAGCAGTTGTTGTCATGTCATGTTGTTATATTAATAGCCAATTTAGTTGTGTATTACCAGTTCAAGTTGTTTAGTGTATATCATGTTCTCTTTTGCTACTGAACACCTTCAACTTAAATGTTGAATTGCCAGGTACACATAATTGTTTGTAATATATGAGAAAGCCCTTAATAGTGAGCTAACCTTATGAACTGTATAAATATATCAAAATCTTGTGTTGTTAAATCGATCTTATTGTCAATTCTTGCTTATAAGCTATGTTTGATGTTGCCTATAGGTTCTTATTCTTCTTCTTTTTTGCACAGGTGAAGTATGAAGCCAAGTGCAAAGCCGTGAAGTCTATCAGCAAAAGTAGCATATTATGTATTGTAATATTAGGCAGAGTAGCATATTATGTATTGTAATATTTAGTGTTGTTTTGGATGAATTTCATTTGCTCTCTAGTCTATTTGAAATATTGATTGTGTATATAGTTTCAATACCTGTGAAACGGAAACCTGACCGGGGAGGGCCCACTTATGAAAATTGTTTGACAAATTTTGAAATTTCTGACGTGTGGGTCCAATTATGATATTAGCATGACAAGTGGGACCAATCTGACTAGTGGGACCAGCACAAAAATAATATGGCCGAAAATAGAAAACCAATAGTCATGCCCCAGAAAATAAAAGGTTGAATTGTTGGGTCAGGCCATGTAGCTAACCAAAGTTAACATGAAAAATGTATATTAAATGGGCTGAATTAATGGGCTTGGCACCGAATTGAACCGGGCTAATTCTTGAATTGGTCGCAAATTTGCCATGTTGGATCCAACGTGGCCTGGACAGACAACCAGCGACCAAAACAATTGGTCGTAGGACCAACGACCTTTTATTTCCGTTGTAGCCTTCTACGACCATGTCACAAAGAAGCTCATTAAGTTTCATTAAAGATGAATAGCTTTTGATCAACTGTTTTTCTTCACAAAAAGGTCACAAATGAAAAACAATGATCATTCATTGCCATATTTCTTGTAGTGGGAATTAACGCAAAATGATGCCCGAGGGTGCCACACGGGCAGGTGGTGTGGCCACCCCCTGTCATGCCATGGGCTCGTGTGGCAGCCCTTAAGTAGGTTGGAACTCTTCTTTCATCGCAAGCTAATTTTCGGAGAAAAATTCCGGACACCATACCACCACTATCCCACATTTGCTATTTGTATTATATTGTAATATATTATATATTTACATTGGCAGCACCTATCTTTTGTGTTCATATTCTTCGTTATCTTGCAAAGCTACCTCCTTGTACTCGTAACGTAGTTTTATTTCTTGTTTCTAGATAAAGCAAATGCTCGGTGTACATAGGGTTGTATCAGTGGCAGATAGGAACTCAGAGAATATTGATCTTACCTTTAGCTCCTTGTGGGTTCGACACTCCATACTTACCACTTCCATTATTGAAAAGTGCTATGACAATTCCTTGCACTTGGGGGTTATCAAGGGGTTATGCAAGAAAGTAACGACAGTAATGTGAAAGTACCGGAAGACGGTATCTCTGGATAATAGAGGTATGCATTGGCAATCCTGAGAGAAATTTCTTATTTCAAAGTTCACATGTTGTATGGGGTTTTGGGATCTTGGGCTTTTCAATGGTTCGATGTTAGCGAAACACGCATGGCGCCTCATGGACAAACCAGAGATCCATTATGCTCGGTGTTGAAGGGTAGGTACTATCCAGATGGTGACCTTTTGAATGTGGACTGCTCTAAGAGCTCCTCTCGAACCTGGAAAGCGATGATACACGGGAAGAAGATGCTAAAGGAAAGTCTCGAAGTCAAGTCTCAAAACAAAGCCAATCAATCTCTTTGGAGCGGCGATGGGCGACTCTCCTGGCGACCTTGCGGGCGGCTCCGCCGCGCCCTCCCCCTCGCCGCCGGCACCCTGCCTCGCCCCTCCCTCCTCCGCGGCCCCGCTGCCGCCCTCTCCGGCGGCCACCCCCTCCGCCGCCGCGTCGCCGGGCCGGTTTTGCTGGGCTGATTGCGCTGAGGATCCCCCGTCCCCCCCTCGTCATCCCCTGCCCTGGCTCCTCCCCCTCCGGGCTCCGGCCATCTCCTCCCTGCTGGCCTGGGGACTCAGCCCCCCCACGTGAGGGGTTCGGCCCCCGGCAGGCGGGCGCCCCCTCCCCCCCGGCTCCCCTGAGCCCTCCTCGGGCTGTCGCCGCCCAAGGCGGGACTTTGGCCGGTCGGGCTTCGCGCCGCCGGCGCGAGCGTACCTGGGGCGTGGCTGGGCGCTCCGAGAGGGGCGCCGCCCGCTCCTCCTGGCGCCGCCCGATGGTGGTGGCTCGGCCGCCGGGTCCCCCACCCCCCTCCTCCTCGCCGGCTCTCTCCCTCCCTCCCTCCCTCTCGCTCAAGGCGCGCCGCTCCGCCCCGTACCGGCCGTTTATTGCGCATTTCGGGACCTCCGGTCTCTGGGTGCGGGCTGTCCGGGGCGCCGTGGCCCCTCCTCCCTCCCGGGCTGGCACCGCGCCGGCGGCGGCGCTGGTGGCTGGCTCCGGTAGGGTTCCATCCCTCTCCCCCGAACCCTCTCTGAGCGTGGGCCGCTCCGCGCGGGCGGATGGGCTGCTGGGCCCTGGCCCGCCCCGGCTGCTGGACCCCCCGCGCCGGCTGCTGGGCCCCCCGCGGCTCGCTTCGGGCCGACCCGCCTCGATGCTCCCCGTCCGGCCCAGCCTGGACCGGCCAGCTCCTTGCCCTAG
>NC_057804.1:239024622-239074158 GCF_018294505.1 Triticum aestivum
GAGGGAGTGGGATGACCCCGCCCCCCGGGACAAGCGCAAGGCCGGCGAGCTCCACTGGGAGCCCGCGCCCCCCTCTCCCGACGGTATTCGGCGCGAGGAGGAGCTCCGGAGGGAGCTCCGCGACCGCCGCCGGTCCCCCTCCCGCCGCAAGGACCGTGGTCGGTCCCGCTCGTCTCGGGCTTCCTCGGGCGATTGGCGCGCCCGCCGACGCTCCCCGTCGCCACCCCCCCATCGGGGCCGATCGCCCTCCCCCTCCCGCGCGGCTCGGCTCAGCCCCCCCGCCCCCGGGATGGGATCCTCCCCACCCCGGAGCCTCGCCGCTATGTGCCGCCCCATGCCTCGGCCCCCGGGGGTGTGGCCCCGGCTCCGGCTCCCGGTGGAGGCCCCGCCCGCGGTCCGGCCAAGAAGAAGAAGCGGCGCGGCATGCGCGTCGCGCCGCCCGTCCCCCGCCCGCGGGCCAAGGCTCCGCCTCCGCTCCGGGTCCTGTCTCCGGTCTCCCTCGCCCCCCCTGTTTCAACTGTGGGGTGAGGGGACACTCGCAAGTCACCTGCGTCAACCCCCAGTGCTGCTACCTCTGCAAGGACCCCGGCCACCCCGCCCTCCTATGTCCGGATAGACCGGTGGTCTCGGAGCTCATGATGTATGGGCATGGGATCGAGGGGTTGGGCTTCTTCCACCTCGAGGTCCCTGATGCTCCTCCGCCGTCTCCTTCCCTTCAGGCGATTGTCACTGTCGTCGATGGCGTGGCATCCCCGGAGATGATTGAGGCGGAGCTCAACCATCTCTACCGTCACCAGTGGGACTGGGTGGTCACCCCCACCGCTGGCCACATCTTCTCTGTCGTCTTCCCCGACTCTGTCAGCTACGGCTACGCGATGCGTAGTGGCCGGATCACTCTCGCCCTCAACCAGCTGGTGGTTGAGATCTCCGAGCCGGTTCTCGATGCTCAGGCCGTGGCCATCCTCGACACCGCCTGGATCCTCATCTCCGGCCTTCCCGATATTGCGCGGTCCGAGCTCGTCATCCGCCAGATGTCCCGTCTTTTGGGCAAGGTGGTGGTGGTTGATGAGCTCTCTCTACGCAAGGAGGAGGAGGTCCGGGTCAAGGTCAAGTGCCTCGACTCCTCCAAGCTTCACACCTCAGTCCGCGTCTTCTTCAACGACCAGGGCTTCGACCTCAGGATCGCCCCCGAGCCTCCCAACCACGTTGGGCGCCCCCGCTCCTTCGACGCTGGCCTCCCTGGTGGCAACCCGGGGGCTGGTGGGGACTACCACGGCCGGCACCGTTCCCACCGCTCGGATGAGGAGGGGGCTTCCGAGGACTCCCGCTCCCCTTCACCCTCGCCCCCACCTGCCGGGGGGGGGGGGCAAGGGCCGCCAGGCCGTCCCTCTCCCTCGGCTGGGTGACTCTTCTCTCGCTGCGGCATCTTCCTCCGAGGGGAGCGACATATCCAGTGTGGGCTTGGTGGTCTGCCTGGCCTCCTCCCCGCGCTCCCCCACCTCGTCCCCTCCCATTGAGCCGGACTCGGTGGACCTGCCCCTCGGCGGCCCTCCGGTGGAGCCGGCGAAGCCCGCGGAGGGGCTGGCACCGCGGGCGGGTGCCCCCCCTCCCCGGCCACCTGCTCCCTCACTGCCCCGTCTCCTCCTCGGCTGGAGGATGCCCAGCCCGCTCCCCTACTGCCGGACGCCCCGGCCCCGGTCCTGGCGACCCTCCCCGCGCTCCCTCCTCCGCCACCCCCTCCGCCGGCTGGGCCGCCCCCTCCTGCGCCTCTCCTCATCGGATGCGCCGGGCCGGCTCAGCTGGCCCCTCCGTCGCCGCCTGTGCCGGGGGAGGGTGCGACTCGCGTGCTCACTCCGTTGGCGGCTCAGCCCCCTCCCCCCCGCTCAGCTGCGCACTCCCGTTGCGGTAGGTCGACCTCCTCCCCGGTGGTGGCCTCCCGCCGGAGTGCGCGGCTGGATGCTGCCCACCCGGAGGGCTGCCCGGCTCTGCCCATCCCCGAGCGGGCGGAGCTACGCGTTGCCGCCCGTAACCTGGAGCCAGGTACACCTCCTGTTCCCCCCTCTGCTTCGTCTTGTTCCTTTTCTGCGCTTGAGTCTATTCCCTTGGGCAACCTCGCCAAAGTGGCCTCCGACTCAGCTATCATTTTCAGGGGGGAGGCTAGCCCCCCTTTAGTTCAGATCGCAGCCATCCGGGCTCGTGAGATCCTCGATGGGAAGCTCGCGGAGGCTCGGGCTGCCCTCCTTTCCCCCCCGGACGCCTCCGCGGACGGGATATCTCCCACCCCGACCGGGCCGCGGCTACCGGCTCCCCCACCTCCGGGGGAGATCCGTGGCCGTACCCGCTCCTACACTGCGGCTCTTCGCGCGCAAAGCGCTTCTCGTGTCCTGGGGTCAAGCAGCCCCCCGATGGCTCCTTAATGCGAGCCCTCTTCTGGAACATCCGCGGCTTCGACCATGATGGTCGTCGTCGCCAACTTGTGGACTACATGCGAGATGAGCACATCGACATCGTTGCTGTCCAGGAGACCATGCGTCGCGATTTCTTGCTCCCCGAGCTCGACCGTTTGAGCTCCCACCTCTTTGCGTGGCACTGGCTCCCTTCTAGTGGGAGCTCAGGCCACTCGGGTGGCATCCTTTTAGGAGTGAAGGATGCCACCTTCGAGGTGGGTAGCATGGACCGGGGGGAATTCTTCGTCAGCATGGAATTATTCGAGAAATCTCTCAACTTCAAGTGGGAGATCATCATTGTATACGGGCCTGCCGACCATAGTCGGTCGGCTGCCTTCCTCCAGGAGCTTCACCGAAAGATCTCGGCGGCCTCCCTCCCCGTGGTTGTGGGTGGCGACTTTAACTTGATGCGCGTGGCGGAAGACAAGAGCAACGATAATGTTTGCTTTGCCCGGATGCAGATGTTTAATGACTTCATCGCTGACCTCGCCCTTCAGGAGATTGACAGGATTGGTGCCCGGTTCACCTGGACCAGTCGGCAAGCCGCCCCGACCCAGTCCGTCTTGGACAGGGTCCTAATGTCCTCGGATTGGGACCTCCGTTGCCCCCTTGCATCTCTCCGCGCCATCACTAGGATTGGCTCGGATCATGTCCCCCTTCTTCTCTCCTCCGCGGACGAGCGTCCGCCGATCCCTCCTCGCTTCCGCTTTGAGACCTTCTGGCTCTCCCAGGCGGGTTTCACCGACGCAGTCTGCGCACGATGGATCGAGGCTCGGGAGCACCCCCACCCTCGGCCCCCCTCGGCTATTGACACGTGGCACTTCTGTGCGAAATGTAGCAGACAGTTTATGAAGGGGTGGGGGGCCAACCTTGGTCGCGATGCCAGAGAGTGCAAGAAGGCGCTGCTTACCGCGATTCAGGCCCTTGACCTTCGGGCCGACATGGTGGGTCTGTCTCCAGATGAGTGGCTGGCCCGCTATGACCTCGAAGACCAACTCTCCGTGATCTACTCTGATGAGGAGGCATATTGGCGCCTTCGGGGTGCTCAGAAGTGGGTCCTGAAGGGTGATGCGAATACTGCATACTTCCAGGCTATCGCCAACGGCCGCCGTAGACGCAACACCATCCCCCTCCTCTGGGATGGGGAGACCCTTCTTCAGGACCCTCGGGACATCCGGACTCATGTCGACGGCTTCTATAGGTCCCTTTTCTCTGCCGCTCCTCGGAGCGGCATCTCCCTCGCCCATGATTGTTGGGCCGGCATTCAGTTAGTCTCCGACGCGGAGAACGCGGCCCTGACGGCCTCCTTCTCTGAGCAGGAGGTCTGGGAGGCTATCAAGGGTATGAATGCATCTTCTGCGCCGGGCCCAGATGGCCTCCCGGTCATTTTCTTCCAGACCTTCTGGAACGTGATTAAACCGGAGATCATGGCCATCTTCGAAGAATTCTTTGTTGGATCTATTGACCTGGGGCGCCTCAACTATGGGATCATCTCTCTCATTCCCAAGGTCCCTGGGGCGTCCGACATCCGCCAGTTCCGGCCGATCACGGTCATTAATGTGATCTTCCGGATTCTGGCCAAAGGGTACGCCAATAGGGTGACCCTGCTTGCCGAACGGATTACCCACCCTAACCAGTCGGCCTTCATTAAAGGTCGATATATCCTTGATCGAGTCCTGGTCCTCCACGAGGTCCTTCACGAGGTCCGGACCAAGCGCCTTAGGGCGGTCTTTCTGAAGATCGATTTCCACAAAGCCTACGACTCTGTTAGCTGGACCTTCCTCAGGGAAGTCCTTCTTCGGAAGGGCTTCGATGACCGATGGATCACTAGAGTCATGAAAATGGTCTCTTGCGGTCGCACGGCGGTCAACATCAACGGCGAGATTGGTCCTTTCTTCCCTACCCTTTGTGGGGTTCGCCAAGGCGACCCCTTCTCCCCGTTCCTCTTCAATATGGTTGTGGACGCTCTGGCCTCCATCCTTGATAAGGCCAAAGCCGCTGGCCACATCCGTGGGATTACCCCACACCTTTTTGGGGGCTTGGGGATCTCCATCCTTCAGTATGCTGACGACACGATCATCATGGTCTAAGGCTCGGAGGGGGACATCGCCAACCTCAAGTTCCTCCTGCTCTGCTTTCAACAGATGTCGGGCCTCAAGATCAACTTTGATAAGAGTGATGTCATGGTGATGGGATATTTCCCCTCTGAGTCTATAGCCATCGCCAACAGACTTAATTGCCGCCTGGGCTCTTTCCCCACCTCCTACCTGGGGACCCCCATTAGCGACTCGCGTCTCTCTTCCGCGGACCTGAGGCTCGCAGTTACTAAGCTCCAGTCCCGTTGCGAGCCCTGGCAGGGGAGATGGCTATCTAAGGCGGCCCGGACTATTCTCATCAACTCTTCCCTCTCTAGTCTCCTGCTGTTCCTTATGAGCTTCTATAGCCTCCATGAGTCTCTCCACAAGGAGATCGCCAAGATCCAGTCCCGCTTCTACTGGGCTGGCGAGCATGATAAGCAGAAGTACCACATGGTCAGTTGGCCTGACATCTGCAAGCCCAGGGAGCAAGGTGGCCTGGGCATCATGTGCTCCAAGAGGATGAATATAGCCCTTCTCTCCCGCTGGCTCTGGCGCATCGCCCAAGGTCATGGCGGCCTCTGGCTCGACATTATCCGGAATAAATACCTGCGGGGCCAGCCACTTGCCTTCTGCCAGAAATCGGGCGGCTCCCAGTTCTGGCAGTCTATTGTTCAGCTTCTCCCGGTGCTTCGCATTGGGACCTCCATCTCGGTGGGGTCCGGCCTCTCGACGCTCTTCTGGTTTGATCGTTGGGCCGGAGACTCCCACTTTGCGGCCCGCTTCCCCGCCCTCTTCTCTATCTCCGTCGACCCCATGATTTCGGTCAATAGGGCTCTTCTTGACCTGGGGCGCCTTGCTTTCCGTCGCCCTTTTGGGCCGGCGGAATCCGCTGCCTGGCGTGAGTTGCTTGATTGCGTCGCGTTGCACGAGCCGTTGGTGGATGGCAGGTCGGACCGTGTCCGGTGGCGGCTGGAGCCGTCGGGCCTGTTCTCCACCAAGTCGCTTTACTCGGCCATTGCCCCTTCCTCCGCCCCCTCCCCTTATCGATGGTTTGGTCCGTCCGCGTACCACTGAAGATTCGCATCTTCATGTGGCAGTGGATTCGCGGTCGGGTCCCGTCTAGAGTGGAGGTCTGCAAGCGCAATGGCCCGGGCACCGGTATCTGCCCGCTCTGTGGAGTCCCTGAGGACTCAAACCACATCTTCTTCTCCTGCGTTTCCGCCCAATTTCTCTGGAGCTGCTTTCGTGAGGTGGTTGGCGGTAGTTGGTGCCACACCAACTTCCCGGACCTATTTGCTGAAATCCAGTCGTCCCCCGTGTCCTCTCGCCACATTAGGTGGCTTGAGGTTGGGGTTCTCGCCTGGACGCTGTGGACCGTTCGCAATAAGCTTGTGATCCAGCACGCTCCTCTTCGTCGCGCTACTGACGCTCTCTACAAATTCGCGGGTTTCTTGCAGCTTTGGCGGCCGCTTAGCCGCCCCCCGGACCGTGACGCCATCTCCGCCTTCATCGCCGACATCCGATCGATGGCCGTCCGCCTGTCGCCGCCGCCACCGCCGCCTCCGCCGGAGCCTGATTAGGCGCCTTGTGTGATGATGATGTTGTTTTTTCTTTCCTTCTGGGCTTGTTGAGCTGTGCCCTCAGCAGAACCTATGCACTTTGTCGTGAGACTTGGGTGTGTGTGTGGACTTGTGTGGGTTTGTATGCTCTGTGGCGGTTTGCTTTATTTACAAAGCGGGGCGAAAGCCTTTTTCGGTAAAGGAAAGTCTCGTAAGAAGAATTGGTGACGGTCACTCAACAACAATTTGGCATGATAAGTGGATTTTTCAAGTACCTTATCTATGTAGCTTGTTTGTCGATTGAGCAAGGACCTAGTTCAATTGGTGCAGTACCTGTTGGATGTAGGAACAGGCAACTGGAATAGTGAGCTTGTTCATAAGATCTTTATTCCACCGGGTGCGGATGCTATGCTAAGTATGTCGAGACAGCAATCAGAGATGGGCGATTTTTTGGCACGGGAGTGGGAGAGATCAGGGGTTTTCTCGGTTTTCCTAGCACTATTAGTGGGGGTGATGTGAACAGAGAAGCAAATTCTGCCACCCATAATAATGCTAGGGAGGCACTTACTATGTATGCTTGCTTGCTTGCTTGATTTTGTAACCCCTGCATTTTCTTCAACGTTGTACAATCGGGTGTGAATCCGCATATTACTATTGAACAGTGCCTTGAGGGTGGTTCTTATAAGAAAAGGCACAAATTTGTTTTTTTAGCTCACATTTTAGCGTGTTTCAACCTGATAATTTACAAGCATGTACATTATGTCTATGTATATGTTTATTTTTCTAAATTTGAAGTTTGAAGTTTTTAAATTCAGCCTCTGTTTGGTATTTTCGCTTCGCTTCATTAACCATATATTTGGAGCTACTAAATTATGTTGTTGTGTTGTTCTTATTTCTTTAGTGACATATATGAGGTTCCAGTACTTTTCCAAAAGTGTCAAGTTAGTCCTAATTCCACATAACTACTCATCAGGGTTCTAAAATTAAGTACGTGATTCACAGGGCGGCTTATTTGGGTCTTCTTCTATTCCACTCTGCTACCACATTCTCCTCTCCCGGGTGCCCTTGTTGTTGACGTAAGAACACTTGTACTGCTCCGTAAGTGGTTCTGTTAGTGAAAGATTGTAATTTATTACTCCCTCCGTAAAGTAATACTCCCTCCGTTCTGAATTACTTGTCTTGGATTTGTCTAGATACGGATGTATCTAGACTCATTTTAGTGCTAGATACTTCTGTATCTAGACAAATCCAAGACAAGTAATTCAGAACGGAGGGAGTATAAGAGTGTTTAGATCACTACTTTAGTTATCTAAACGCTCTTATATTAGTTTACAGAGGGAGTATTAAACATTGTTGGTACTGACACATAACCAAAAGAGTGTCAAGTTAAAGAATGGAAAACTAAATTCTATAGTTGTTGCATGCTGTTTCACCTAAGTATCTCCAAAAGTTCACCAAAGTTACATCGATGGCATTGTATATTCAAAATGGAATCAATTACATAAGTATAACCCAAAGGCACAGCAACACGTTAACCATTTTGTTATAAATTGCATGTACACAAAATAAATAAATATTCATAACCAGTACTCCACCGAGGAAGGGGGAATCTGAAATTTGTGCAAACGAATCAGTACAAGGGTACAAATTCTTATACAAGGAAAATCACTGTAGTGTTTTGTCAGTATTTACACGATACATGGACCATGCTATTTTTTGTAACTTTGAGAAGAATGTGACGGCACTAGCATATGATGCAACAACTACAGTAAAACGATTTGTATTTATTCAGGTTTTTTTTTCTTTATGTACGCTGTAATAGTGCAGTTTCAGCAAGTCATCTGAAAGTTTTAGCTGTTGTCAGGAGGACAGAAGGGATTTATGAATGGACATACAAATAATGAAGACTCGATGAATGATATTGAACGCTGTTAGACTAACAATACAATCTATGGTTAAAATTGATAGATGACAGCCGCTGGCGTGGTCAGCCCACCTCCCGGTTGTGCCTACCATACAACATGTGTACAAGGTGGCAGGTATTGGAGCAACGGAACAGATTCAAAGATAGTCAAGTGTTATCTTGGCCTCCAGCTACCATGTGCTGCAATGAACGACATAGTTTAGTACTATCATCAACTTCATCATAAGCTGACGAAATGTGTGGGAACTGCTCATTTCATACTTCCACATTTTGAGCAAACCCCATCTTACACGGTTAAACCAAGCAATTTATATAGTGCAACACAAACATTAATAGGAGGAATTACTGATAATTCACTAGAAGATTAAAAAATGATTTTTCTTCCATAGTAGCATAATAATAGCAGCTTCAAACAACACAAAAGCCATCTATGAAATTACAGAGTAGGTTTTTTTTAAGTAGCACGGAGTACTAAGGAACTGGAATTGGATTTTCTAGACAACTTGACTTGTAATTACAGAGTAGTTTTTTTTAAGTAGCACGGAGTATTAAGGAACTGGAATTGGATTTTCTAGACAACTTGACTTGTAATTAGTAGAGACGATCGGGCAAATAGATGCAACTCACAACAGAAAACAGAACAGTGCAGGATGAGTAGTAACATACCTCCTGCGACATGAGGAACTTGAGGATCCATAGACCACCCACCTGGCGGAGGATCTGATGGACATCCATATTGCATTGGCGCTGCAGATGCTTTAAAATGGTCTGGAGCAGGTGGTCCTGGATAACAATCAGGAACAGATGAAATCAGCTCGATACTATACTGGGTGATAAAATAGCAGTGAACAGTGTTCTCGAGGGAACTGCATAGCATGAAATATTAAAAAAATGCAAACTAAGAAAAGGCTCGCAATTTGATCGTTTAAGTATTTATTTATTGAAGTGAGGGATTCAAGACTCATTTCCACCACTCTGAAATTAAGATAGAAGACTAAGTCCGGGTTGGTCAGTTGGCATTTTGTGCGCCCCCCACCATTGCACAGCAGGAGAATTCTCCATGTTGAAATGATATAACCATGCTAAATAAGAAAAGTACCTGGCGGAAAAGGAGGAAATCTTCCCCTGTCAGGGTCATGGAGCATCGCCCCCCTAATAGCTCTCTCGTCAAAGTGATGTCCTCTTTCATCATGGCGATACCCTCTATCATTCAAGTGGTGTCTCCTATCATTCCCGTGATGCATGTTATCATGTCTGTGATGATCTCGATCATGCCCATTATAATGATGGCTCTCGGGATAAGACAAGGAGTTATTACTCCATTGTTGTGGTCTTTTATTAGGTTCTGATGGCATATGAGGGAATTGACTTGGAGGCGGAGGGGGCGGTCGCTGCATATGATATCCCTCATTAGGCATCGATGCAGTGGGACGTTGATGGTAGTTATTTCCATGGTATGGTGCTGGTGGTGTGGCGAAATTGCCATGAGGTCCAGTTGAATTGAGTGGCGCAATCTGATTTCGATGCACACCATATCCTGAATTGCAGAATGATGGAGGCTGCAACGGAGCTACCGAGGGATTCATGCTGCGTGGGTGCTCCACAATAGAATGTGGCTGCTGACTTTGAACATTCTGCAAAAAGGGGTCAGGGATTAATTTCACAATACAACAAAGTTAAATGCCTGCATGGGGAGGAAATGTGCATACATAAGTAGCAACAGCCGGATACGGCCCAACTGGATCAGATGCCATTTGTGAAGTTGCCTGCAACTGCGTTCTCTGAGCAACGGGAACAGGTGGAGGAGATGATGGCAACGGTGGGGGTGATGGAGGCCAATTGTTCGGGAGGGGAGGACCGTTATCTGAAGGATGGTGATAAGATGGTGTGCAGTTGGTATCACTTCGCTCTGGTTGGGATCTGGTACTAGCTTCAGCTTCAGATGGTGGAGCTACATCCTCCACCTCAAGCTCGCCATCAACATCTTCAAGGATGAGCCCATGCTTCTCTACAGGTATTTGAGATTCTCCCTTCTCATCAACACCTGGAGCCTCATGTTCAGGTGTGACGGCTTCAAAACTAATGTCCTCAGAGGAGCTTCCTTCATCGTCTTCAAGTACTTTTGTGCAAATTAAGTTTGGTATGTGAAAACCGGTATTGCTGAGGAAAATAATGAAGAGTACGTAAACAAGGGGAACCAGAGGGAGCCATGAACAAAAGATGCTGCTGCATAGTTCAATACAAGTCAGTGTGATTTGGTAGACTAACGTAGCGAGGATTAAAACAAAGGCCCTCTTGGCACAAATCATGAAATCAACAACTATAATGACAGTGCCACACGGCAATTCTGCACTGCATGCAGTATGCATGATCATATGAATCATGTGGATGGCACATCTTGTGTATCAGCAGATTTGTCTCATGTATATTATAAAGAGTGTGTGTTACAAATAGCTCAGTATCAAGCGACTGTACCGAGTCCTCTCCTATAATCCTGGGATGTCCACCGATCGGGCGCTAAGATTCTGTAACTATAACCTCCTAGGAGGCATGTACTCTCTCTCATCTTTTCAATGCAATGAAACGCAAAGATCCTTTTGCGTTTTCTCGAAAAAATAATTCTTTACATTTTCTTGCTAATGTGCTAGCATAGAAAAAAGGGCAGGTGGTTCATTTCTATCTTGGTGGGTTTTATCAAATACTCCCTCTGTAAACTAATATAAGAGCATTTAGATCACTACTTTAGTGATCTAAACGCTCTTATCTTAGTTTACAGAGGGAGTACTTGCTAGTTGGGTGCTGGTGTCATTAATACATCGTAGCTCAGCTGCTTTAACGATCAACCAAGGCCCAATGCATAACACTCGTACTCAAAATTCTAGAAGTGCAGATGAGTTCCTGCCGCAATATTGCCTGCTTCCAATGTTTGAGGCATGGGGTCTCGAAACACCAAATGGCTCTCTTCATGCATGGCGATAAGGATATAGCCGTATAGGCATAAAGCATAACCTGGCCTACCAAGAACTTTCAGAATGATCCAATTTTAGGTATGGCCTATGTCATCTAGTCATCATCGTCTCAAATTGTGTGAGCACATAGAAAAACAGAAGCATTCACACTAATACATATCACTTAAAAGTTAACACCATTATTCAATGCTTGAACAGAAGGGCCACGATTGACGGTTTTTTAAGTTGGCTAGCGTACCTCCCATACTCATCAACAAGCATTCCTTCGTTGTCACGCAATGGGTCATTTAAAGCTCTGTCTGTCCTTGAAGGATGGCGAGAGCTGCCAAAAGATGCATCATTGATAACCTCGAGTTCTCTAATATGGTGACGAATGATTTATTCTGGAAGTGTTTTCCTCTCAAGCCAAAGTTTCAGAACCTAACAATAAATAAAAACATGTAAGGGGTGGGGAAAGGAACAGTGTATATGCCATCTATTCTACCAGATTATAGAAGGCACTTGCCTTGAGACATTGCCTTCGATTCTCCCATGCCGAGTTTCCAGGAGGTGCGGCAGCATAAAGTAAACGAGGCAGAACCGCCTGAATAACGGAGGGGAATACATCACCAGTTCCACCTACAGAATTTCCTACGGTGCTGAAAATTAATAGGCATGCATAGACAACAACAACAACAACAAAAATTGCGAACCGACAACAAGAAAATGTTGAGAAGGAGCATATAGTTACCTTTCTGATTGCAAGAGCATTGAGTTATTGAATCAACAAGAAAGATAAGGTCCACCCTCTTATATAAATTTGTTTCCTTTTCCATGCATTCAACAATAATATCAATCGCCTAGACAGTGGAGGAAAAACTGTGTTAGAAAAACTTGATAGCAATTGGTTGCATGGAAGCCATGTTTATCTTTGTATTGGCAAGCTGAAAACAGCATGCTGTTTGTTAATATAAGATTTCGTCAACTAACTTAGAATTTGGAAGTGGTAAATAATGCAATGACTGCAAGCATTATCACTCGTTAGTTCCAAGTCCGCAAGTTCTAATATAGATTGCCATAACATATCAAAGACATAAAAAGAAACAAAAAACCATATATTAGAGATATGCCGCTTTCACCATTTCTACTGGCGAAATTTTGTTCTGCATAGGTCACAATCACATCACATAATATAACGAAGACGCTCTGACGTGTTCTTAAAAGGGAGGTGGAATCAAACAAGGGTTCCTTAGTAGCACAACCATATGCCACTATTGAGCTACCCATTGATTCCCCACGGCAAATAATATAGAACTGGTGGTTGGCATGAAGAACATGGCATCAAACCAGGCCAAGTAAACCAAGAACCTAAATAATTGCCAATTCACCAACAAGTACAAAAATTGACCGTGTTGAATTAATCTACAAACAAGAAACTCATGACAACCCTAAAAAAGCATAACTGCAAAGATCTAACAGTAAAAACAAAGTACAGATATGCATGGTCTAACCTCCCAAGCAATGCCATGTTTAGCGCAATCAATAGCAAGACGTGTCGCATGTGCTATGTTTTCTTTTGTTCTTGTCAGCGTATCAAGAAAAGTTCCAAAAGCCTTCCGTGCTGCATTAGCCTCGTTGCTCCTTGCTACTTTTTTCACATCATTCTCTTGTGGGTTATCAGAAGGACTCCTAGAATGAACACTGTCATTTGTAGGTATCCGATTCGAAGGTGAAAGCTGTCCATGTCCTTCCTTAAGAGGTGTGCTGACTAAAGGTTTGGAAATATACTTGCCGTTCAAGAAGTTATCTGAAAAGGAAGTTGACCGAGAGAACCTTCTAGCTTGGGCAACAGCAATGAGTTCTTTCATAGGCATTGCATCTGGAGACATGCACCTATCCTTCAGGTTTCTGTGGTTCAGTTCTTTCAATGCCAAAGCTGAGAAGGTGTGCCTAAAGATAAAATAAGTATCATCATGCTTTTTAAGGCTGCATTATTAATATAAGAACCAACTGGAAGGTAAGATAAAAAAATATCAGACAGGGCAAAGACAACTGTGAAGTTGGGAGACATATCCAACATATATTCAACTCGGTAAACTGGATGCTGCACTCAGAATGTACAAAGTGTTATACTGATTATGAGGCATGGTTTGGTTGAAGTGAAAGAGTTCAATCACTATTCAAGTGGCTAATTACCAGGAGACAACTGAGTTTTCAGTGGGGATCAGGAAAGCAGAATATAACACAAAAACAATTCACTATTCCAAAGAACGGCGTGTAGATGAATAGAAGGGGCACAAATTCATCATTAGGGGCATATGGGGCTAGATAGACAGTACACCTTCGGTTCAGATGTATAGGGCGCATTCCCACTGTCAAGTTCCAAGCATTGACCAATAATTAAGCCAAAAATACCAGGGTTATGTGACACACAATTGTTGCCATTGGATTCATAATCAAAAGCACTTTATGTTTGGTAACTTTACAACTGCTCATAAAATATTGTGCAGGCAACTTACAGCAAAATATTTAGCTTGGACAGTCAAAATACGCCTCATATTTCTGAACCAGAGGGAGTACCACAATTCTCATTATTAAGAAAGGATTGTGAAGGACAAATGAAATATCCCTCAAAAAGTCAACAGAGCATCCAGCCATCCACATATATGCAACATGGACGAATTTATCATATATGACCAAATAAACTATAATTAGATAATTCCGAATATCCAACTCATAGAGCATCAAATTTGCATAGAAAATTTGGAGCATCCAGCTCAAAAATATAAATAAAAAATACAGAAGTAATAAGTATATCATCGGTAAGTGCAACCAAAATGCCAGTCATATCGCTTACCCAAGCAATTGAGTATCCAGAGGCAGAGCATCTACATGGATGGAAACATATTACACTGGATTAATAAAATTAGGAAGAAAAATTAATTTGGAATATAATACAGAAGGCAACATTAAGTGAGAATTAACGCTCATCACCACCAATTTTTCTAAGTTTCAAGCAGGGCAAGGATCTCAGATTATACCAGCATAAACTCCTGTACATCGGTAGAAGGCAGTTTCTGTAACTAATAGGCCTTCTCTTTTCAGGTATACTGTATGTTTTCCAAATAAATCAAGATTCAAACTATGGCGCCAGAGAGCCCCATCACTACATTTTCTTCCTGCGTCTGAATCTAATCAAACGAGCAAAAATATACTGCCGAGACTCAATGGTAAATCGTATGCCTATACCTTCACTGCATATTCGATATTTCTATGGAGTACTAAAATCAAACATCTTGATAAGTACCACTTCTCTTTCGATCTCTGTCACAAACAAAAACAACTTCGTCATATGATTCCAAAAAAAAAATTCCTTCCACCATCAGTAATAATTACCTAAAGCAATCCCACATTTGGGTGCAATCATGGATGATTTTTAAACCCCTCACAGATTGCCAAAGTTGTTCAGACCAGCAAATAGCAAATAGCTGGTACTCCCTCCGTCCGAAAATAGTTGTCATCAAAATGGATAAAAAGATATGTATCTAGAACTAAAATGCATCTAGATACATCCCCTTCTATCCATTTTGATGACAAGTATTTCTGGACGGAGGGAGT
Organism: Triticum aestivum; assembly: GCF_018294505.1. Taxonomy (NCBI): domain Eukaryota; kingdom Viridiplantae; phylum Streptophyta; class Magnoliopsida; order Poales; family Poaceae; genus Triticum; species Triticum aestivum. The sequence goes on from NC_057804.1 coordinate 239,039,197, forward strand.
ATGTGTCATCATTGCATGAGAAAAATGTCTAGCATGTCTGTTGTACAATTAATGTACCGTGTACCATGTCAGCTATCACGGCTTTAGTTAGTTAGCAATAACTACAGAAGGGTGTAGTTTGCTATTCCTTCCTGTAAAACCACCAGAGATTGCCCTAATAGCACATACCCGAATCTCAGGATTGAACAGATGGTGGATGAAGATAGCCCACCAGGGATAGCACATATTATCCTTGACGCCAACAGTTTGTGTATTATTATAGATATGCCTAAGATGGATGAATTGCATATTTCAAGCCATACCACCCTTCTTTTAAATAGTTAATGTAATCAATGTCTATCTAAACATACAGCTTCAATAGTATACTTCAGGTGAAACAACTATGCATTACATGGTAACATCATTCTACACAAGTAAAAAACAATTGTAACACAAGATTCCACCAAAACATGACCATAAAAGAAATAGCAGGTGCCGTAAATTTGTTGGAGAAATATGGCTGACATGAAGTCATGAAGATATGGAACATATCAGTGTACACAAATAATTGTACATACAAAAGCAAAGATTTACTTTGACATGAAAGATAGAGCTTACACTTCAAATGTTCGGGTATCTGCATCAGACTGTATACTAGAAGACTTGGTAGCAAATGAAGAGGTGCTTGTGGTATCACAAATATTGATTGCTGATGCTAAAACAGTATCACCACATGATACTGAATCACTGTCCACATTATTATCAGAGAGAAGAGACTTTGGTTGGTCAACTGGCTCGCCGCATCTGTCATCACTCCTATTAACATCAGAAGCAGGGCAGCCGATTGGTTTTGTATCACTAATGTAGCTGATTAGCTTGGAGACATCATTACAGCTAGGTTTCCGAGAAGATGATAACCGGTCATGTACAGCTATGGTCTGTGTCACATCAAGGGCAGGCTCATTCAGTTTCATGGAAACAACTACATTTTTATTCTGTAAAATTGATCCTGAGGTGTGTGTTTGGCCTGTTGAGCTATGCATTAATTGCATGCCTGATGATCCAAGGCTTTCAATTATTCCAGATCTGTTAGGGCTTGTGACTACTGTGTCTGCCGATTTACTAGAATGGCTGTTTTCTGCAGACACACAACCATTTAGAATCAACTGCTTTGATCCTCTCTCTTCAGGAAGACTACTAATAGTTTCCACAACATTAGCATACATAGCTTCTAAAGCACGATGGAGGCGTTTTGATGGTGGCAAAGCAGCTTCCACATCCAATGTTAAACCACTTTTTTTTTTTTTGGAAAAGGGGACGTGCCCCAGCCTCTGCATCAGAAAGATGCATACGGCTCATATTATTAAAAGGATAAACCAGTAGCATAGTACCGAAAGGTCATAGTACAAACTATAACAAAATCTGTAAATAAGAAAAGCCCAAAGCCACAACCGGCTGGCAAAAACAATAGGATCACTACATGTCTATCCTATTACATGACCGCCATCCAAACCGGTTGAAAATATCCCGAGCTACCATCTCCCATCGGGTAGACGCAGTAACCAAACGCTCCCTGGCCTCCGTCGGAGTGAGTAGCGACCACATACGGATGAACGCCGTGGCCCTGAAGATAACCTACAAAAAGTGAATGTTTGTTGATCGGTTAAAGACTAAGTCATTTCTGCAATTCCATATTGCCCACAAAAGTGCACAAACGCCAACCCGAATGTGTCTTGCAATGTCAGAATCCACCCCATCTAGCCATGTTCCAAATAACATACTAATAGAGGTGGGCTGACTAATATTAAAAGCAATATGAACCGACCGCCACAGAATCTTAGCCAACGGGCAATCGAGAAAGAGGTGTTTGATGTTTTCAGAATGATCACAGAAGCTACATCGAGACGGACCTACCCAATTACGTTTTGTAAGGTTATCCTTAGTCAGAATGACTTGTTTATGCACAAACCACATAAACACTTTAATACGTAAGGGTACCTTAACTTGCCAAACATGTAAGGAGGTAGGGATGACAGTAGAGTTAATGACATCCTGATACATTGATTTGACCGAGAACACACCGTTCTTAGTAAGTTTCCAATGCTGCTGATCAGGGTGAGAAGACAACCGGACATCCATTAAACGACGAACCAGATGGAGCCAGGCCTCCCAACGATTTCCAACAAGCGTCCGCCTAAAGTTGATATTGAGGGGAACAAATTGTAAAACAGTAGCAACATAGGCACCTCTACGTTGGACTATGTTATACAAAGAAGGATATTGAAGTGCTAGTGGGGTCTCCCCAAGCCACGTATCCTCCCAAAACCTCGTCGTGGTACCATTCCCAACAATAAATTTAGTCTTGTTGAAAAAAATTTGTTTAACTCTCATCAAACCCTTCCAAAAGGGCGAGTCGGAAGGTCTCACAGTCACCTGAGCCAAGGTTTTAGCAAAGAGATACTTATTGCGTAAAATCTGTGCCCAAGTGGCCTCCGTCTCAGATGGCAACTTAAAAAGCCACTTGCTAAGGAGACATATATTTTTGATTTCCAGATTTTCAATACCTAGGCCACCTTGGTCCTTAGGTCTGCAGATAATATCCCACTTCACAAGTCTATACTTCCGTTTAAGCTCATCAATTTGCCAAAAGAATCGAGATCGATAGAAATCTAACCTTTTCCTAACTCCGACCGGAACCAAGAAAAAGGATAACAGAAACATAGGCATACTAGTAAGGACCGAATTAATCAGAATTAATCGACCTCCATATGACATGAGCTTTCCTTTCCAACAGCTCAGTTTCTTTTCAAAACGATCCTCAATACATTTCCACTCAATATTAGTTAGCTTACGATGATGAATGGGTATACCTAAATACGTAAATGGTAAAGAACCCAATTCACATCCGAACAATTGTTGATACGAGTCCCGGTCATCATTTGCTCTTCCAAAGCAAAACAATTCGCTCTTGTGGAAGTTGATTTTAAGCCCAGACAATTGTTCAAATAAGCAAAGCAGCAGCTTCATGTTCCTTGCTTTCGCCATATCATGCTCCATAAATATGATAGTATCATCAGCATATTGAAGAGTGGATATCCCGCCGTCTACTAGATGTGGAACCAGGCCACCTACCTGTCCTGCATCCTTTGCCCGACCTATTAAAATAGTCAGCATATCAGCCACTATGTTAAACAGGATCGGTGACATAGGGTCTCCTTGCCGTAGCCCCTTGTGTGTTTGGAAATAATGTTAAACCACTTGGTTGGTATTCTTTATTCTTCCAGACAGAGTGACCATCCCCTAGCAGGACAGGCACGTTTAATATGGATGACTGATCAGCTGAAGAAGCATTGCTAATATGCATAACAGAGTGGTCAGCAGGTGCAGCAAGCCCTGATCTATTATTAGCAACATCAATCTGGCCAACTGTCTTTGGTGAAGCCACTGACTGAGGCCTTCCCATTCGAACCCTTGCTCTTTTGACCAACGGCAAGTGTTCATCTCCGTCTGACTTATTAAATTCATTCTTCGAATTTGGAGAATCTGTGAGTCTTCCACTCAACTCAACCTCGAATTCCTCGCCTTTATTGGGTGTCATACAATCTGTAGCATGAGGAACCCAATTTCTATTTGGCTTCCTTTTTCTCTTGAAAATTACTGTTGACTGCATGGGAAAACTTGATGCACCATTTGATTTTAATTTTAGCGCTGAAGCTCCATTTTGAGATGCTTCGCTGTCACAGGTATTATCTACCTTAGCAGTAGAAGACAAATTTTTATTGCAGTCACTAGCCCCAGGAGTTCCAGGTTGATTGAAGATGCCTACACTTGAATGCACACAAACCTCATCCAGCATAGAAAGGGCGCCTGAGTTCGCTTTGTCATGCTCTGGGTATTTAAGAACAGTCAAATCTTCCTTATTGTCATCAGAAACCAAATCAACAGAAGCCAAACTGGTTTCACCCAAAAGCTTACAAGAACCCTGAACTTTTCTGTTTACAACACTCAATGAACTTCTCGACATCCGCAAAGCTGGAGCCCTGCTCCGTGCGTAGCTGTTCTGAGCGTATGCATCCCTTAATTTTTTTTTCGAAAATGAACTAGCAGACAAAGGGATATTCCTCATCTCGTCAAGCATGGATATGTTTTCAGTAGGCCCATCAGGAGCAGAATTTACAACGCATCGCTCACTCCCGACTAAAGTGACAGAAGGCGCATCAGCAGTGACCAAGTCGCGATCTCTTGCAGTGACTGAATGGTCTTCTAATTTTTTATCACTAGACATGTTAGAGCTCTTAGCTAGATCTTTAGTATCCAATCTGCTATTACTATCACCAAGATTTTCTTCACCTGGTATCACTTCATCGGCAGTAAGATCAAGCTTGTTACTATCTTCCTTCAAAGAATCGTAAACATCAATTATCTCATCAACTGCTCTTACAAAATCAGCCCCTTTGCCATGTCGCTTAGCAAGTAAAGACCTCCTTTTCTCCTCAGTGAACGCCTCCAGTTCTGCATAGTTGCAGAAAGCACTACAGTAGAAAGAACGAGAGGTCAGACATTCAAAGAGAAAACAGGTGTCATGTCGTAGTTATGGTAATTCAGTTCCCTAACACATGTTCTCTGCACACCTTGCCCTGCTGGGTCAAAACTCAATACAAAAGGACCCCCTCATAACTGTTACATGTGAAAAACAGTATTGTCCTATATAGTAAGCTTAAGTAAAAGACTTGGTATGTTACTGAAGCTGCCTTCAGTACTGCATTTCCCATTTTTGTAATTATGCTGCAATTAAACCCATTAAGGGGGAAAGACTGGGCAAGCGATGGGTTATGCCACGTGGCACTCGCTGGTTGGCTGAGGTGAGGAAAAAAATTAGGATGGAGATGAGGGTTTTTTTATAATGATTTTTTACATGGAGTTGAGGAAAGGTTTGCTTTTTTTATGGACATGGGTGCTTTTTTGTTAGATGGAGGTGAGGACCCACGTGGGCAGCAGAAACGAGCGCACAGCTTCATCTCAGGAAGCACGCAATGGTGCGCCCCGACCACTAGTTCCCCAGCATACTGGGTCAATTGTATGAAAGCTACCTGCTTCGCATCTCACTTCATCTAGTGACACTTACCAAGAGTATATTCCAACACCCAAAAGGTGCCTTGGGTATGAAGGTATTATCTAAATCTTGCTCTATGTTTATCACTATTTTATTATAGTTATGTTCCATCAACATCCTTTGCACTAGATATTTTGTTTTAATTTTTTAATGTAATATTGTTACTTTGGATGACAAATCTGTAATATTATTATGTGTCAGTCTAAGTATTACATATTAGCATCTAAATGATATGTTCAAAAGTTTTGACTGTGCATATTCTAATATGGCACCTATTTTGTAGTTACTGGTACACAACATCTATCATCACATTTAGAAGTCATATGTTACGCACAACTCGTTTGTTTCAAAATACTGAGAGATTGAAATTAGCTTCAAAGAAATCTATTATGTGCAATTGGGTCCTCTACTCCCATATGTGACAAACCCACATGTCAGACTCCATTCTGTCAGAGGCGTGGATCTCATACCTTAGCCCGTTAGAGAAAATTATTTAGTTCCAACAAGTGTGCCTTTGGCGTACCATCCGGAAAGCTCCTGGGATTCATAGTCTCCCAGCGAGGAATAGAGGCCAACCCAGAGAAGATCACGGCGCTCTCCACGTTGAGCACGCCGACCGAGCTAAGGACGTTCAGAAGCTGGCCGGCTGCGTCGCCTCTCTGAGCCGATTTATATCCCGGATCAGAGAGAAGGCGCTCCCTCTGTACCGGCTCCCGAAGAAAACAAAGGTGTTCGTCTAGACCGACGAGGCAAAAGCAGCCCAGGAAGAGATCAAGCAATTGCCAGTGACCAACCCAACTCTCGCAGCACCCCCGGACGGCAAGCTGATGTTGTTGTATATATAAACCACCAACCAGGTGGTGAGTGCAGTAAGTGCAGTCATGGTGGTCGAATGCGAGGAGGATGCTCGTGCTTATAAAGTCCAGCGGCCAGTTTACTACGTTTCCAAGGTGCTTTCTCCATGCAAAATCCGATACCCGCATTATCACGAGATTACTTTCGCCGTGTTCATGGCATCCCGGAAACTGCAGCATTATTTCCAGGCCTGCCCCATTACGATGGTAAGCCAAGTACCCTTGTCCAAAATCATCAATAATATCAAGGATGCGGCCGGACGAATTGCCAAATGGGCCCTGGAACTGTTGCCTTCTGAAATCAAGTACCAGTCACCGTCCCGCCCTTCAGCACGAAGGCACAGCCGGCGCCTGCATTTTCTTGCATCCGGTGTCGTGGTAATCTCACGTCAGATGCCAGGGGGTGGCTTATCGGGGGTGGAGCCATGAGGACGTCGTCGGGTTCTGGAAGCGAGAGTGAGCATGAGCTTGGTAGCACACGAGACGTACCCAGGTTCGGGGCTCTCCGGAGAGATAACACCCCTACTCCTGCTATGATGACTACGATCAAGAGTGTACAAGGTTGCTCCTTAGCTGTGTTGCTAGAGGGGGAAGAAGGGCAGGGCTCTCCCTTGCTTCTCCTAGCTATGGTGTGTGGAATGGAGTGGATGGTGAATCTTTGCATGGGTGAGCCCGGGGGGTCTTATAGGCCGACCCCCCGGGGTACAGTGGTAAAGCTACAAGGCCTGGGGCCGGGTGGTCAGTGTCTAGGGTCGCCGGGTTCTCCGCCGGCTACTGGGGCCCGCCTCTGGAGGGCCTCGCCTGTAACGCCCCGGATTCGATGCGCCAGGTGTCTGCCAGTTATTCGCCGTCGTTGCCATGTCATTTGCTTGCGTGTTGCATTTTATCATGTCATCATGTGCATTTCATTTTGCATACGTGTTCATCTCATGCATCCGAGCATTTTTCCCGTTGTCCGTTTCACTATCCGGCGTCCCCTTCTCGCCTCTCTTCGTGAGTGGGTGTTGAACTTTCTCGGAATGGCCCGAGGTTTGTCAAGCGGCCTTGGTATAGCACCGGTAGACCGCCTGTCAAGTTTCGTGCCATTTGGAAGTCGTTTGATACTCCAAGGTTAACCGGGTAACCGTAAGGCCTCTTTTGTGTGCAGCCCAACAACCCTTCCAAAATGGCCCAAAACCCAGCAAACTCCCCTCATGCTCTCGGTCGTTCGATCACGATCGTGTGGGCGAAACCGCTCCTCATTTGGACTCTCCTAACTCCCTCTACCTATAAATATGTGTTCCCCTTCGGATTTTTCGCAGTCCAACCCTAGCAAATCTTCCCCCGCGCCGCCCGCCGGCGCGCCTCCCTACCGAGCCCCTGCGCGCCTCCGCCGCGGATCCCCGCCTCCACCGCGCCGCCCGGAGCTCCCCGCCGGAGCGCCCTCGCCGGCGCTCGCCTCCGCCGCGGATCCCGCCGGCGCAGCCCTTCTCTGCCCTCGATGGTGCCCCGTTGGAGCTCTGCTCCTTCGCCGCGCGAGCCCGTGCCCCATCCCGCCGGACCTCGCCCCGCCACCGCGCGCCTCGCCGGCCTCCTCCCTACGTCGCCCTCGCCGGAAGCCTGCCGCCCTCGCCGGAGTTCGGGTCCGGTCAGATCCGTCCAGGTGGGACGAGATCCACCGGGGTCCCGAACCAAACGTCGTGCCCCATCCAGCTCCGCTCCGTCCTGGGATCTCCCCGTCCAACTTTTCCCGCGAGGTGATATTTTCTGCTAAGTCCTTAAATTACTGCACTCTGGTGCATACTTTGACCTGCTGTATCTCCATGCATACTGCTCCGTTTTGTGCGTGTAATATGTCAAATTGTTCGCCTCAACGAGTACTTCATTTCATTCCATTGCATCATGTTCATTTGAGCTCATCTTGACGCCTGAATCTTCGTTGCAAGAGTGCTTCATGATGTTGTCTGCTGTCTGTTAACAGAACTTGCTCTTTTGTCAATTTTTCCATGTTTGATGCGTGCATCCTATGAGGTTGATGTCTACATGTGTTTTGATCTATACTATGTCTTCTTTATAGAGGTGCTTACCATTTATTTTTGTGATCTATGTGGTGACTAGCACAAGCATGCAAACTAGGCCTCGTGATGTTGTTGATTTCAGTCCCTGTTCTGCTGTTATTTTGATGCCATGTAAACTTGATGCTACAGAGAGATCCATGCATATTTTGAGATACTTCAGTAAGGATGTTTTGAACATATGGTTATGCTCTATCCATCCATGCCCATGGTTGCAATTATGGAGTAGTCTAGCATGTCATTTTCGTGCTCTACTTTTGCTTCAAAATGTTTCCTGGCAGATTGTTTACATGTTATTCAATTTTGCCAAAGTTGTTGTTGTTGATCCGTGTATGCTATGATGTTGTTCTTGCCATGTATAGCTTCTATGCCATGTCTTCTTGATGGATGTATGCTTAGTTTATCATGAAATGCTCTGTAGTGAGTGCATCGAGCTCACGAACATGCCTTCATATTTCTGTTTCTGCCATGTTTGAATCTGTAATATAACTTGCTATGTTTACGTGGGTGCCATCATATTTTCTGTTCCTTTTTGGCTCATGGTCAGTAAAGGACTTTTGATCTATGGGATTAGTAGATTCATACCATGCCTTTGTTTGTCATGATAAGTTCCTGTAACATGTTGTTTGATAGCTCTGAACATTGCAACCTGATGTTATTTTCTGCAAAGTCTGAACTGTTATTCTTTGCAATCTTGCCATGTGTGTTTGAGCATGTTCTAGTGATTTTTGGAGATAGCTCAGTGTTCATGTTTCGTTATGCTTCACCTGTACATCATGTCCATGCCTTTTGTTACCATGTTGAGATGCTGTAGCATGTGGTTTTGGTGCTTGCAATATGCCTAGTTGCTGTTTTGGACAGATTCTTGCTATAACTTGTATAGTGTGTGTGTGTTGAACCGTTGCTCCGTTTTGAGTGTGCTCTATATGAAACTTGCTTGATTTTGCATGTAGTTTCATATTATCATGTTGCATCCTTGTTTTGAGGTGTTTGCTTGATGTTTGGGTGCATTTCGCATCAATGCCATGTTTAACTTGTTTTGCTCATATCTTCTAGGCCGCAGCTCCGAATTAAACGAACTTTATATGTAACTTGACTAGAATTTCGTGTAGATCATCTTGGTGCAACTTAACTTGCTGTTTAACAACTTGAACTTAATGTTTGTTCAGATCTGGACCAATTTCGAAATATGCATATGAGGACTTACCGGAATTGTTATATGTTGTTCCCAACCTCATTTAAACTTGTTTTGATGTGTTGCTCTTGTATGCATCATCTCTTGCCATGAGTAGCTTCATGGAGCCTTGTCATGCATCATGCTTGTTGTGCATCATGGCTTGTTCTTGTGTGGTGTGTTTACTATGTTGTGTGTTTCTTCTCGATAGTTCCTGTTTTGTTGCGATCGTGAGGATTCGCTCGTCTACGCTTGGTTCGTCTTCGTGGCATCATCTTCTTCATGAACTTGTTCTTCTTCCTTGCGGGATTTCAGGCAAGATGACCGCTACCCTGGATCTCACTACTATCATTGCTATGCTAGTTGCTTCGTTCTATCGCTTTGTTGCGCTACCTATCACCTGTTTATCAAGCCTCCCATATTGCCATGAACCTCTAACCTTTGACACCTTTCCTATGCAAACCGTTGTTTGGCTATGTTACCGCTTTGCTCAGCCCTCTTATAGCGTTGCTAGTTGCAGGTGAAGTTGAAGATTGCTCCATGGTGGACAGGTTTTTGTTGGGATATCACAATATCTCTTATATTATTAATGCATCTATATACTTGGTAAAGGGTGGAAGACTCGGCCTTTTGCCTGGTGTTTTGTTCCACTCTTGCCGCCCTAGTTTCCATCATACCGGTGTTATGTTCCTGGATTTTGCGTTCCTTACGCGGTCGGGTGATTTATGGGACCCCCTTGACAGTTCGCTTTGAATAAAACTCCTCCAGCAAGGCCCAACCTTGGTTTTACCATTTGCCTCACCTAGCCCTTTTTCCCTTGGGAGTCGCGCTCTCGAGGGTCATCTTTATATTATCCCCCCGGGCCAGTGCTCGTCGTGAGTGTTGGTCCAACCTGTCAGCCGCTGGTGGCCACCAGGGGCAACTCTGGGCTGGCCTACCGGAAGTTTGGACAATCCGGTGTGCCCTGAGAACGAGATATGTGCAGCTCCTATCGGGATTTGTCGGCACATCCAGGAGGCTTTGCTGGTCTTGTTTTACCATTGTCGAAATGTCTTGTAAACCGGGATACCGAGTCTGATCGGGTCTTCCTGGGAGAAGGTATATCCTTTGTTGATCGCGAGAGCTTATCATGGGCTAAGTTGGGACACCCCTGCAGGGTATAATCTTTCGAAAGCCGTGCCTGCGGTTATAGGCAGATGGGAATTTGTTAATGTCCGGTTGTAGATAACTTGACACCAGATCCGATTTAAAACGCATCAACCGCGTGTGTAGCCGTGATGGTCTCTTTTTGGCGGAGTCCGGGAAGTGAACACGGTTTCTGGGTTATGATTGACGTAAGTAGGAGTTCACAATCACTTCTTGATCATTGCTAGCTTCACGACCGTTCCTTTTGCTCTCTTCTCGCTCTTATTTGCGTATGTTAGCCACCATATATGCTTAGTCGCTGCTGCAACCTCACCACTTTACCCCTTCCTTTCCCTTTAAGTTTTGCTAGTCTTGATACCCATGGTAATGGGATTGCTGAGTTCTCGTGGCTCACAGATTACTACAACAACAGTTGCAGGTACAGGTTTTGCGATGATCATGACGCGAGAGCGATGCTTGCTTGCGTTGAGTTCTTCTTCTGCTTCTTCGATCAGGGGATAGGTTCCAGGTCGGCAGCCTGGGTTAGCAGGGTGGATGTCGTTTGAGTTTCTGTTTGTGTTTCATCCGTAATCGGATGATGCTCTTATGTATTGTGATGTTGTATTCGTGTGGCATTGTATGCCTCTTGTATGTATCCCCATCTATTATGTAAATGTTGATGTAATGATATCCACCTTGCAAAAGCGTTTCAATATGCGGGTCTATCCTTGGTGGGACCTTCGAGTTACTTTTGGATAGGGTCACATATTGGGCGTGACATCGCCGACTGCCGAGAATCCAACCGACAGGTAGGGCCCGCCGCCTGCGGGCCACGCTGATTGCCTTTCGCTATAGCACCGTCCTTGCTGACAGGGCCATGTCAGAGGTCGTATGGCTACAGTGCTCCGTCAGGCGGGTTGGTGGCCGCCTGGTCAACGCAGACTGTAGCCATGCCCTTCCGAGATTCGGGGGGAGCAGGTGGCACTGTTGCTACGCTCCGTCTTGTCGTAGTGGTTGAGTGCAGGCTCCAAGGGAGAGGACGGGCCGGCTGCTGGAGGCCGGCCCGTACCCAAGCCGCCTTCTTGGAGCGCGTCGTCTTCTGGAAGCCGGCCGTGTGACCAGTCGGCACGAGGGGCTTAGCTGGCCCCGATGTCTTGAAACATCTTTGGGTGTGGATGAGGCTACCCGGGGTCTATCCCCCCGACAGTAGTCCCCGAAGCTGGTGAGGAGCCATGGATCGCAGCCGGAGTGCCTCAGCAGTTTCCCCCTCTGAGAGATCCTACACCTTTGTCTCGTCCGGCCGGGAGAAGCCGCGTGCCAGGAGCCGGCCGCGGCGAAGGCGACCGCCTGTTGAATTTGAATCGTCGTGGCGGGCGACGGAGAGACGCCGCCGGGTGGCGCGCCCGCTGCCTGTTGCCCGAGCACCACACGTTGCCAACGGGCCAGGCCGGCCTGCCAGCCCACGCGCGCGACGGGACGCCGCCGAAGGCCCGGGCCCGCCACTACACGGCCTCAGCGCGCGCGGATCCGCTGCAGCCGAGGCGGTCGGTTGCCCTTCCTAGCGCGGGATTTGATCTTCCGGTAACCCTATGCCAGCTATCGCTCTGCAAATACTTGTCTATTTGCATTATGGTTACTTTCCATATGTCTAGCAATATTCATTAGTATCCGTTGTCATCGTCATTTTGAGCCTTTGATTCGATATGTTTGTGAATGGTCGCAATCATCATTCGAAATTAGAATTCGTCCCTTTGGCTCAGACGTCACTCTGGACATGAGCTGGTTCTCGACCAATCAAATTACCGTCGATTGTACCCCTAAGTCTATTCAATTTTTCCATCCTTAATCAGAGTGTTTGCTTCTGATCCCTTGATTCATAAATCATAATTCTTTTGTATTTAAGCTTTGGAATTATCCTGATATTTCTATAATCCGATGCCTTTGCATTCTTTCTTCCTTTGATTGAGCACCGATACTCACCTCAGCTCCATTGTGGATCACCAGATCCAATGTTGGTTTATTACCCGACAATGTCCTTCATATTCAATCACCTTGTGAGTTCTTCCCCCAATATATAATGCCTTTGGTAAATTGTTTTCTCAGATTTGGCTAACCATGCTCGGCTTTCGAGCTTGTGTTATTTACTCTTGAAGTTTGTGGTATATGTCCCTAAGATGCCCTTATGGGTTGAACCTATGCCTTCCCTAATCCATATGAACTCGAGAGTTTTCACGAGTCTTACTCATATGGTGTTTTGCCAGATAAAATTCCAACATTGCAACTTCTTCGAAATTTTAAGCCAAACAGGGAGAGCACATTTTAAGAAAGGGACAATTAAGGAATTATTCTGCTCCTAAAGGTCGAGGAGCAGGTTATTTCCTTGGCTTGTACACCAATGTATTATTGGTTGTAAAACTCCATATGACAATTTCAACTGAACATGTTGGTAGTTGCATAGAAAGAGAGACTATTACACACTTGGAGCCCCCATGTCGATCCTAGTGGCGAAACCCTAGCCGCACCCAAGACCCCCTCCCTCCCCTCGCCGCCGCCGGAGGTGCCGGTGTGCTTGCGCGTTGTATGGTGGGAGCGCGCAGTGGCGCGGCGGGCGGCTGTCTGCGCGCAGGGGAGGTCGAGATGGCGTGGAACACATGGGCAGGGGCGCTCCTATGGAGGCAGATGGCCACTACAACGAGCGGCAAAGTTGTGGGCGCGGGATTGCCCTGGTCCATGACAACGACTTTGCCCCCACCCACCCTTCTCCCTCCTCCCACCTCTCCCGGCCGCCGTCGGTTGATGCCGCTGGGTTGGTGAGCAAGCGCGCGGCAACCCTGACGGTTACTGCTATGTTGTGCCCAGTGGATCGTGGCGGCGGAGGCTGAGGGCCGGGCGTGGTGGCGGCGTGTTGCAGGTGACTGTTGTCGCCGGCTAGACGCGCTCCCGGCGGTGGCCGGCCTGCTGGTGCTATACTGGCAGGTGCCCACTCCCGTGACCTCAATGTTCCTAGGCTTCCCTCCTCCATGTGCGTCAGTCTTTTCCAACGTTTTTCCCCATGTCCGGTCTGCCACTACATCTGAGGTCTTTGCTCATGGGTCGGGGCGAAATCCCCACGTGGCGACAGCCTGCGGTGTCAACGGCGTCGCCCGAGGGTGCCATCACCTCCTTGGAGGCGCTGGCATGACCCTGAGCGGATGTGACAACCCGAGACCGGCACTCCAGTTCCCTTCCATTCTTTTGTCGCTGTGTGTTTCATTTGTTTGTTGCATTCATCATCACGTCATTCGCATTACATCGGCACTCATGCCGTCATTCTTTTCAAACTTGCATCCGCCCGTAGTTATTGGGTTCTCCCCGTCCTCTTCATTGTCTGTTCTAAGTCTAACCACACACGCACGCGCCCGTGGCATCTCCGAAATATTGTTCTATAAATGGGATAAAAAGTTCTCGGAATGGGGTGGAAGTTGGCGTGCAGTCTTGTTATATTGTAGGTAGACCGCCTGCCAAATTTCGTCGCATTCGGAGTCCGTTTGATACCCCAACGGATAACTATAGCGGCACTATAGCCGGTTTATTCGCCGAACGTTTTTAGCATCCGAAAGCCGTGCCGGGCTGCCATCCTCCCTTGCTTCTCAGCCCACACCACCCCCCCTCTACATAGCCCACTAGCACAACCTACCCCCTCTTGCGACCGTAGTCGTTCGATCGCGATCCGATGTCCGAAAAGACCCCCAAAACTCCCTCAAACCCTAACCCTAGCTATAAAAGGAAACCCCCACCTCCATTTTAGGAAACCCTACCCCCTAGCCTCCTTCCACGGATTCAGCGCCGCCAGCCACCGCCGCCACTTGTCGCTCAGCCGCTAGCCGAGCCGCCACCCAGCAGCCGCCCTCCACCACTCCTGTTGCGCCACATCACCTTGCCTCGCTCCCCACTACGCCGCAGCCTGCAGAGCCCATCGCCGGCCCGGCCCGAGCAGAACCGGGCCCAAATCCGCCGTCGTCTCCAATCTGGATCGGGAGATCCCCGAGCTCCTCCTGTCAGACCGCGCCTCCCGAAGCCCTCGCCAGACCTTGCCCACCGGCGACTCCAGGACCGCCGCCCTCTTCTCCCCGTCTCTCCCTTCCTTCCCGTACTTCTCTCTCTCACACACACAGTGCCCTCTCTCTCTTCTATGTACCAGGACGCCATGGATGGCCGCCCCAAGCTCCGTCGGCAACAACGTAGCCCCAAGCTTCGTCCGCCGCCCTTGCCTGGATCCGGCCACCCACGACTGGATCTGCCCATTCCCGGTCTCCCCGACGCCTGCCGGAGTCCCATGCCTCCCGACCGTCCCCATTGACTTCCGTTGTCGCCATTCTGTATGAGGGATAGAGCTTCCCCCGACCTGGACCACTCCGTCCCATCCCGTCCTGGATCAGCCTCACCTGCGAATCAAACAGATCCGCTGGATCCGCCCGTCCCGTCCAGTTTCCCGCAAGGTCTATTTTCACCGAGTCCCCAGTTTTTAACATCATATATGCATTTTGAACTTGCTGTAACTTTATGCATGTTTGTCCGATAAAGATGATTTATATATGAAAGTTGATCTACTCTCTATGCTCTACATGATAGTGGCATTTGCATGCATACTAGAGTGCATCTACATGTCATAATCTTCATTGCAGAAGTGCATCCTGATGTTAATTGCTGCTGATTATAGAAAACTGTTAAAACTTTCAAACTTGCCATGATGTTTGCCACTCATCCATTGCTCATATGCATATGATTCCTTTGTGTGATTTGCTCTATGTTATGTGTACTTTTATGCCATGCCCTTGGTTGCCATGTAAAGTTGCTGTAGCATGTCTCTTTCTTGTTCTCAAGTTGCCATCATGATAAAACTGTCAATCTGTTAACAACATGTTCCATTTTGCAAATATCATAGTAATTAATCTATGCATCACATGAATTTGTGCCAATGGAGTAAGTTGGAGATTGCCATGTCTTCTGTACACTGTTAATCTGTTAACAACATGTTCCATTTTGCAAAGATCATAGTAATTAATCTATGCATCATATGAATTTGTGCCAATGGAGTAAGTTGGAGATTGCCATGTCTTCTGTATGCTCATGTCAATTTCATAAATAGTAAAATTGCTATGCTTGCTGTTATGTGCATCCCAAGTAGGCATCATGCTATTTTGGGCAGATTGTTATTTAAACTTGCCTTGTGTATGTGTGAACCGTTGCTCCGTTTTGATCATGTCCAATATGAAACTTGCTTAGATTTGCATGTAGTTTCATAATGTCATGTAGCATCCATGTTTTGCAGTGTTTTTGATTGTGTTTTGCTTGCATTTGCATCAATGCCATGTTGAACTTGTTTAGCTCATACTTCTAGACCGTAGCTCCGAATTAAATGATCTACATATGTAACTTGACTAGAACAACGTGTAGATCATCATGGTGCACTTTAGCTTGTTGTTTAACAACTTCAACATTATGTTTAATTTAGATCTGTTCCAAATTCAAAATTTGCATATGGGGAACTTTTGGAATTGTTATGTGTTATTTCCGGCCTCATTTAAACTTGCTTTGATGTGGGGTTCTTTCATGCATCATCACTTGCCATGAGTAACAACATTAAACCGGACATGCATCATACTTGGTTGTGCATCATGCCATGTTTATGCTTGGTCATTTACCGTGTTGTTTGCTTCTTTCCGGTTGTGCTTCTTCTCGATATTTCCCTGTTACGTTGCGATTGTGAGGATGTGTTCGACTATGTTGGTCCGTCTTCTTCATGGACTCGATCTTCTTCCAAGCGGGATTTCAGGCAATATGAAAATTACCTTTGCTTGCTAGTTGTCTCAATGCTATCGCTATGTCGCGCTACCTACCACTTGTTAGTCAAGCCTCCCAAATTGCCATGAAACAGCCTCTAACCTTCCACCATCCCAGCAAACCGTTGTTTGTCTATGTTACCGTTTCGCTCAACCCGTCTTATAGCGTTGCTAGAGGTTGTTCCATGTCGGGATATGGATATCATGGGATATCACAACATCTCTTATTTAATTAATGCATCTACATACTTGGTAAAGGGTGGAAGGATCAACCTTTTGCCTAGTGTTTTGTTCCACTCTTGCCGCCCTAGTTTCCGTCATACCGGTGTTATGTTCCTTGATTTATGGGCCCCCTAACAGTTCACTTTGAATAAAACTCTTCCAGCAAGGCCCAACATTGGTTTAAATTTTTGCCCAACATAATAAACATGATAATAAATTTGACGCATAGAGAGTTAGCGCTACCCGAGGTTCGTTATTCAACATAATACAGGTAGGACAGTGCCAATGGTGTTGGTCCAAAATAGAGTCATGTGCGGCTTCCCCTGGGGAAACTCGGGTCTCAGTTGTTGTACGCTTAGCTCATCTGCCGTGTCCTAAGAACGAGATACGCGGCTTCTATCGGGATTTGTCGACACGTCGGGAGGTCTTGCTGGACTTGTTTTACCATTGTCGAAATGTCTTGTGCACCGGGATTCCGAGCTTGATCGGGTTGTCCCGAGATGGAGGTTTTTCCTCCGCGGATCATGAGAGTTTATGATGGACTAAGTTGGGACACCCCTGCAGGGTTAAATCTTTTCGGAAACCATGCCCGTGATTATGTGGTGACGTGGAAATTTATAATATCCGCTTGTAGAGAACTTGACACTAACCCAAATTAAAATGCACCAACTGCGTGCGTAACCGTGACCGTCTCTTTTCGATGGAGTTCGAAAAAAGAACACGTGGGGTTATGATTGACTCATAAGTAGGATCACTTATTGATCATTACTAGATTGCGACCGTTATGCGTAGTTACTTTTCTTATTCTTGTACTCATAAGTTAGCCACCATACAATGCTTAGTGCTTGCTGCAACCTCACCACTTATCCATTCCATACCCATTAAACATTGCTAGTCTTGATACCCATGGTAATGGGATTGCTGAGTCCTCGTGGCTCACAGATTACTACAACAACAGTTGCAAATACAGGTAATGCGATGATTTGACTTGAGAGCGATGCTTGCTTGCTTTTGGAGTTCCTCTTCTGCTTCTTCTTCGTCGATCTTGGGATAGGTTCCAGGTCGGCAGCCTGGGCTTTTTTTTGTTTGTTTGTTTTCATCCGTAGTCGGATGTTGCTCTTCTGTTTGATGTATTCATGTTGCAATTGTATGCCTTTGTATGTATCCCCATCTATTATGTACATGGTACGATGTAATGGTATCCACATTGCAAAGCGTCTTCAATATGCGCTTCCATCCTTGGTGGAACCTTCGAGCTCCTCTAGGATAAGATCGCATATTAGGCGTGACACCAGACCTCCTCCTCGAGCACCGGGAGAAATCCTAGGTCCGACCACCTCTGGACTGGGAGCGGCGGCGTCTCAACGTCGTTCCCCTCTTGAAGGTGTTGCTTTGGCTGCAAGTGGAGTACTTGATGCGGCAGATGGTGGATGGTGATGCATTGCTCTGGCGTAGACTGCTAGACATGGAGCAGGTCGCAACATATGCCACTGCCAGCGCTCCCTCAACGAATGCTACTTAGTCCTTGTCGGACTCTGCCTTTCACCCGCCGACTCTCTAGGCACATGGGTGCGAGGTACGTTGGCCTGGGCAGTCCTGGAGTTGCAATCAATGCGGTGATGCTGCCCGTTGCTCCGAGTCTCGGTGCCTCGCCATTTTTGGCTGGAGGCAAGGCTGGGCGAGGCCTAATGTTGTTGCGTGTCTAGTTAAGGGCACCTCCTTACCTAGTTGTAGTCGATTGGCGAGGACGCTCATGTGTGTGTGTGTGTGTGTGTGTGTGTGTGCACGCGTGTGTGTCCCTCCTTTCTGGAGGTTGTACCCCCAATATCTTCCTGTTAGATATAGTGAAACGCAAATTCTTTTGCGTTTTCTCGGGAAAAAAATGAACATGTTGGTAGTAGTCCGCGACGCTCCCGCGAGCGCCGGGAGGGGGGACCCTAGCGCCGCCTCCAGCTCCCCCTCCTCCTTCTCCCTCCCCTCGCCGCCGCCTCGACGTACTGGCGGGCAAAGCCCGGCCAGTGTTGGCGGTGGCGGGGCACTTTCCTTCCCTTGCTCGGCCCGGCGGGCGCATGTCTCCTGGTCGGGCGGCGGCGCAACATTGGCTCGGGGCGTGGCGGCGGAGACGCGGGCTGTGGGCGGCGGCGTGAAGGGGCTGTAGTAGCGGTGGTGCGCGGTGGGCTCCAGCGGCGCAACATTGGCTCGGGGTGTGGCCGCAGAGACGCGGGCTGTGGGCGGCAGCATGAAGGGGCTGTAGCAGCGGTGGTGCGGGTGGGCTCCGGCGGCGACGGACGGCCAGATCTGGGCCCAGGCGGCGCGGGCCGAGGGCGGCGTGGGCTGCGGGCGTCCGCTTCTTCCATGGCCATGACTGGTGGTGGTGGAGGCGCAGCAACGGTGGCTGGTGGGCGTGCTGGTCGGGATCCAGGCGTCCCACTGGCTGGACGACGGCGGCAGCGCAGATGGGCTCCCCGGTGAGTGTCGCGACCGGTTTTCCAGGTATTAATTCCCAGAAAATGGCCCTTGTGCTCATCAGCCCCAGGATTACTGTTAGCTGATGAGGCACCAACTTGACACAAAAATTCCAAGCAAAACACAAAATATGTAGTACAAGACCATTCTGGTCTGTGAGTACAACAAATGGTTTCTAGAGGTTGATGGCGGAAGCGGGTTGTGAATCATCAGTATCTATGGGACTCCATTTCCCACGGGAACAGCTGACCAGGTTAACTCCTATCTTCGCGAGGCTGCTATCACCATTGCGTGGGTTCCGGGGCTGTCATCAAGGTCGCTCCTCTCCGTGCAAGAAATCTGGCCAAGACGATAGCCAGGGACAAGCCAGTGAGTACTTTGAATGTACTCGCAAATATTATGAACATGGGTATAATATAACAACGATGTTCCGAAATATTTATGCTCATGACGTCAGTCACAAAAGGTAAATAAATCTCAGATGCATGTAAGCAGGTTAATTATGAAAATGCAATAACATATTAATAATAAAAGGCACCGATCGGGTGTCTGAAGCGACGCCTCGAAAGGTTAGTAAATAAAGAGAAATGCCTCAATCGGGCGTCTGAGCGACACCACATAAAGGGCTTATAAAAGAAATGTCACAGTCGGGCGTCTCAGCGACACCACATAAAGGGCTTATAAAAGAAATAACAAGCATGCCACAGTCGAGCGTCTCAGCGACACCACATAAAGGGCTTATAAAAGAAATGCCATAGTCGGGCGTCTCAGCGACACCACATAAAGGGCTTATTAAAAGAAATAACAAGCATGCCACAGTCGGACGTCTGAGCGACACCACATAAAGGGCTTATAAATAATCACAGTGAATGCCCAGGAGGTAAAACCATCCCAGGGATATTCGGTATTTCAATTAATATAAAGGTGTTAGTCCATAATAAAAATAATAATCATCATAAGTCTCAAGTCACGATCCATGTTCTGGTTTAACAATTTTTCTCCTCCGAAGACCGACACTAAGACCGACACTTGACCCATCCCAGACTGTAATCCTTAACTATGGACACGGCTATTCGAATAGGTTTAATCTCTGCAGAGGGTGTACTCTTTACCCACGAGTAACGGATTTCTTTAGTCCATCAGGACTAATTCCGTCTACGGTCTTTTTGTTGAAAACACACCTAACTTGCACACACCAGCTTAACTCACACGTGTCTGGAATCACCCACGACACTTGTCAAGCAAACTCTAAGTGGGGAGGCTACAACCTCGCGTAGCATGGGATCAAATTTATATTGCGTGCTCTAAGGGGTGGCCTCCCCTCTCGGTCTCAACCGGAAACACCCATGCCCCCGGACCAGGTGGCCTGCCTACCAGCTACAACCGGTATCTTCCACCATGGCCTCTCTGTACGGTGTGTGCTAGAAAGAGGTTGACAACTTACTGAACCGTACTCTACTTGTTATAGAGACGAGTGGTAGTACGAAACAAGTATGGGGGTTACTGGAACAAGACTCGATCTAGGGTCGACTCAGGAGGTTTAAGTATTCCCTGCATGATTAGCATAACGAATATATTTCATCCAACAGACAGAGTCACCACTCATCATACCCCTCATGCCATGCCGGACACACTCGTCTCGACGAGGAACGAGGGACAAGCTCGGGTCTACCCAAGACAGAGACTTTCCCATTTTCCTTCCGGTAGGCACGAAAGGCATACGAGGATGATCATCATCCCAAGCATGTCCATTTCCAACAGCAAGGAAATTCCAATAAGCATTCATGCAAATGATCATATCACCACATAAAATAACGAGTCCTATGTAATGAGGTGGTGTCATGATTGTGTCAAACAATGCATGCAAAAAATATTATGCCAGGGTTCAGGATGCTTGCCTTCAATGTGTGGAAAGGCAGAGTGCACTCCAAAACTTTTGAAAGTTTTCTCCTCTCTCCAAAATCCTATTTAAAATATTTTTGAATCAATATATAGTTTCAAAAACAGTACCAAAAAGTTGTCTGAATTTTTTTGAAATAAATCTTAAAATAAACTAGACAATATTTGAGAGAGGTAGGAAAAAGAATCAACTCATTTGAAGTTGTATTTAAAAAGTTAAGCTCGGTCAAAGTTTTGGTCAAAAACTGTTTTTAAAATAAAACAGAAAAAGAAAAAAAACATTTCGAATATACGCACACGTCGAAGACGTACTTTGAGAATGCGCCTCCACTTAATACACGTGGTGGCAGGGCTGGGTCACTGACAGTGGGCCTGCCTGGCCCACTGGTCAGGTTTGACCAGTCCCCTCCCCTCTTCTTCCTCTGGCCGAACAGAGGCGGGGGCTCCGATGATCGTCGCCGGCGTTAGGCGGCTCCTCGCGGGCCCCCGAGGGTGGGGATGGATCCGCAAGACTGGGGCGGTTCTTCCAGTGGTCGAGGGAGTGATGGGGATGGAGGGAGTCGTCGGCGACGAGCTTCGCGGTTGCCGGCGGTGTCGGGAGTAAAGTGGTTTTGGGGCTGTGGTGGTTCCCGATCAAAATCGAGCAGGGGAAGGGTTCATGGGAGGAATAGAGGGCTTCTGGTGAAGAGAGTGGAGAGGGAGAGGTCCTGGTGGCGCCAGAATGGCTGGGGCAATGGCGGCGGCAGGAGTTGCCGGAGAGGAAGAAGACGACTTTCTCTCTTCGATTGACGACTAAAGGGGCACGAGAAGGATGGTGTGAGGCTGCCTCCATGCACGGAGGAGCTCGGGGGCTCCTTTTATAGCACATCCGAGTCGGTTCGCGGCGGCCGTGGATAAGCTTGCCGGCGACCGCCGTTCTGTAGATAGGGCGACGTGGCGGCGACGCGCGCTAGAGGACGAGTTTGCGGATGAGCTTGAGCCGCTCCAGGGGGCAGCTGGCGAATGCTAGTGGCTCGGCGGTGCCGACCGTGGCAGGGTGCACTGCCGGGCGGCCGTGGCGGCTAGCTCTTGGCCTGTCGGAGGCGTGGCGAGGGGCTGATTGGCGTGTTCTGGAGAGAGGGGAGAGTGTGTGGCGTGGCTCTGCAGTGAGTGGCAAAACCAGGGGCGCGACGCGGCGGTTTCGGATGTGTGGCTGCAGTTGGCGCGCTCTGGGCGCGCCCAGTACACGCCCACCAACTGCTCGGTGAAATGCCATGGCACTCCAGAGCGCTCGGGCGAGGTTGGCAAGCAACAGGATAAGGTTAGTGATAGAGAGAAGATCAAGGGACAAGGTGGTTTGGTCAGGAGACCAAGTTCATAGTGCAAATAAAAACTCATGCCAAATCTGTCCATGCTCTCAAGGTGTTTGACAAAATGCCACAGGCACTTAGGCATTTCTTGGAGTGGTAAAAACTTCCAGATCCTAGTCTCTTTAGATGCACAAGAGGGTGGTGAGGTTAGTTTGTCAAAAGAGGAAACTTGCTAGTGCAAGTTTTGCAGAACTTCAATTCTGGACAGGAGGTAAATGGCATCATCTCATGGACCAAAAGTATTCGAATGGTTGTATGCTCCTGGACTTAGGGGTTTTGTAGGGTGGTCTACAAGCAGGGTAAAGAATCAAGGGCCAAAGAGCAAGCAAGAATATGAATGTTGTACAAACCATCATGTTGGACCAGAATGAAGATGAGGTTGAATCACTCAAAAATTTCAAAGAACAACACTGATTTTTTTGCATAAAGTTGAAACATATGCTGCTACTAACATCCCATAATTTTGGTGGAAGCTAGAAAGAAATATTTAAATGGGTTGTAGTGCAAAATTGCCCACTGGACCAGAGAAGAAAATCGGGTGTAGAGCTCAAAATATTTCATGAATAAAAGATATTTTTGCATAGAAGTGATTTTAAAACATCACTTGACACCTCTAAATTTTGGTTGGAATTTTAAGTGAATTTATCAAATGGTTGTAGTTCAAATATGGCCATATAACCTTGGAAAACCATTTTTCAAGAAAATAAAGATTAAGCAAATTAACTATGTAATTAGTTCTACTAATAAAAGAAAAGTTTTTCTTGAGAGGTTAAACAAGCCCAATAACATATTTGAAAGGTTTTCTTTTTGGGGAAAACTCCATAATAATAAGAGAGAAAAATGGTCCAAAAATCAAAAGGAAGCCCAGAAAATAATAATTTTAATTTCCTGGCAAAATTTTAATTAACAAAACAAGGTCAAAATTTTGGGGTGTCACAGTGAGTTTTCTTGGTGGTCAGTGTCGGTCCTTGGGGGTCCTCCTCGCCGGTGGCCGGGTCTGCAACGATGGCTTTGCGTTGTTCTATGACGGCTGCTGAGATGGGGCGGCACGGGGGTGTGTCCGGTGGGGAGGTTGGCTGGAGGGATGGGCGGCGCCGACGCACTCGGGTCACCCGTCACTGGCACAGGGGTGTGCCGGTCCGGATGCGTCCGCTCCCTCACCTCCCCCTTTCCCCAGCCTCGTGCAGGCTGTTGCAACTCCAGCGATGCTCAAGGCGGGTCGTCTGTCGCGGGACATCGGTCGTGGGTGTCCCTCTGGTACAAAGCTGCCCTCTTTGGATGGTCTTGGGGGTGCCTGGATGTTGGGCGACGGCCCTTGTGGAGGGAGGCGTGGTGTTCGAGGGCGGAACCTGCGTCTCAGGTGCGGGCGGGTAGCCATGGCTTCGTGGAGGGCTTGGCTGCGGGGTGGTGGGCGGAGCGGGGGTGTCGGAGGGGTGTGATCGCCGGGGTCCATCACTTGCCCAGTCCTCGTACTGGCCGGCGGCGGCGGCGTCCACGGACGTCGTATCCTTCTTGAAGGCTCCGTCATGGTGCTCCCACTCCTTCGTGTGGCTCCGGGTGAAAACTTGATCTTCGGATCAGACGGTGGCGGCTATCCGTGGTCGTACCCTTCTGGGAGGCACCGTCCTAGAGTCCTTGCTCCGTCATTGTCCGTCTCACCCCTCCTCGGTGGCTCCAAGTAGTTCTTCTTCGTTCATATCTAGTTTGCTTGGTTGTCGTCCGAGTGGTGTGTCGGTGCCCGGCACCTTTGTATCTTGCCTTGGGTGTGTGTTGTGTATCGTGATGGGTGTGTTTGTATCGGTTCGCTCGGATGCTTGTGATGATGTTTGCTTTATAATATAAAGCGGGGGGCAACCCTTTTTCGGTAACATGTTGGTAGTGTGACTTTCTCAGACACGAGACCAACAAAGAGGGTGGTGCCAGAAACTAATTGTACTTTTCTCAATGCTCAATATAACTCCAATTTTTTCAAGAGATTGGCCTAAATGTGTGGTTTGATTTCTCTTACCCATGGCATATAATTTTTCCATGGTGTCAAATAGGGAAGAAATATATTTTTTAGAATACATTTTTTAGGCCAACAGGGAAGCACATTTTAAGAAAGGGACAAATAAGGAATTATTCTACTCCGAAAGGTCGAGGAGCAAGTTCTTCCCTTGGCTTGTACACCATTGTATTATTGGTTGTCAAAAACTCCATATGACAACTTCAACAGAACATGTTGGTAGTGCGACTTTCTCAGACACCAGAACAAAGAGAGGACTGTGCCAGAAACTAATTGTGCTTTTCTCAATGCTCAGTATAACTCCAATTTTTTCAAGAGATTGGCCTAAATGTGTAGTTTGATTTCTCTTACCCATGGCATGTAATTTTTCCAGTTAAGTGGATTGTCCAGAGTTAACAACCTTAAGTTTATCCTATTTCTTAGTTCAACAAATATATATAGGTAGGTAAGAACATTGCATAGCTCACGTGCAAATTACATAAGAAATAAAATAACAGGTTTTGACAAGCAGATGTTAATCCATGCTAAAGTATCTATCTAATCTGCAACTTATAGCTGGATAAATAACATTATTTACTCAGGAAAGTAAAGTGGTGCGCAAATAGTAAGTAGGCACTGACATAATAACCCAAGAAAACATACTTACAAAGGTATGCATTCTTTTTTACCATAACAAGTACTCCATATATAACCAATTGTCCAATTATAAAGACAAAGCAGATGAGCCATAGAAAAACTTCAACGCACACTAAGCAGATGAGCCATAGAGATACA
Source organism: Triticum aestivum (assembly GCF_018294505.1). Lineage (NCBI taxonomy): Eukaryota > Viridiplantae > Streptophyta > Magnoliopsida > Poales > Poaceae > Triticum > Triticum aestivum. The sequence continues at coordinate 239,064,033 of NC_057804.1, forward strand.
AGCAGCTTCTGAATTCCATACAAAGATGAAAGGTTTCAGTCAAAATAGAGCTTACATCTGTTTAGTTCCATAGAAGTAGACCAGACGCTTATTTTTAACAGAAGGTAGACCCCATTGCTCTGGTTCACTTATCTGCAAAGCATGCAAATAGCAAATTCAAATAAAATAAACTGAAACACTAGGAAAATAATTTATATGAAACTTTCTGCCTCCCAGAAATAGTCTAACATCAGCAAAGGAACAAATTAGCACATTCTGCAGTTAACTTAATACCTCCTTGGTAAATATAGCCACACAGCGATTAAGGAAGTATGCAGGACAGTGAAAAAAAGACGCAAGGGGACAACAAAATGCCTAACACTTAATCGTGCCAGGCGTTCGCTTAGGCAAGATAAGCACTATGCAGTGACAAGACACACAATTAGCATCTAGAGCTTTCTTTACCATTGATGCAGGATGTCTATGTAACAGTTTCGAGTTCAACTGACCATATAGAATAGTTACTAAGAGCATCTACAGCCGGAGCCCTCATATGGTCCCCAAACATCCGGGCAGCCTGCCCGGTCACTGCCCAGACAGCAAATTGCCACCCAACTGGACCTCGCATAGTCAGCCCAAATGTGTGGGCTTACCGGCACTCCCAAACATAGCCCATATCTGGGGCGTACCGGACACACCCGGACGCATCTGCCACATCGGATCCGGCCTACAATAACCTACCCCGCCCCCACCAATACCCCACCCGGACCAAACTCTAGTCAAAGTCCTCACTCTTCTTGACCGCTCCGTTTCCACTGCCCCGTCTCCTCCCCTCCTCGTGCTCTCTCGTTCACCATGGCATCAGATCCGGCAGCAAATCCGACACAATCGACTGGGAGGCGCTCGTCAAGAAGGATTCCAGCTCGTCCTCTCCAGACGACAAGGAGCTCGCGTTCCGCATTGCCCTCCGCCAGTCACTGGTGGATAGGAGCAAGAGCTCGAGCTCCACAGCCTCCTCTATGGCCGGAGGGGCAGCTGCGGCTCCGCGTCGGCATGCGACCGCACGTTGCAGTTTTCGCCAGGCAGCTGGCAACCGATGGCGCCCAGCACCTCCAGCCACTGCTCCTCCCAGGCGGCGCTCAGTGCTTGTCCCAAGCATCGCCGAAACCATGGCCGCGGGCCTATCGCCATGCAAGGCAGAGGGCGGCGCCGACCGCCTCCAGCCGGTCCGGCTGCGGATCTTGCAGTTCCGCGCTAGAGCCGCTTTCTCCCGCTGCCAACGATGATGAGATCCTCCGCGACGTCATCCGCCGGTCCTTTCACCTCAGCGGAGACAGACACGCGCCGCTGCCGCCGCAAAAAATGCGACGACACTCTGCATCAGAATCAAGGAGTCCAAGCACTTAGCAAGGCAGAAGGCGGCTGCCGCAAAGAAAGCCGCCTGTCTCGGGAGGGCACACCCGCGCCGCCCGGCGTCTGGCTGGGATCCAGTCGTCCTCCTCCGACAACAGAACTACCGACGATGATACCGCCCCTTCGGCGCCGGCGCCTACACGGAGGACTACCCATCACTCCGAAGACTCCAAGGGGAAGCGGTCGGCAAGGAAGTGGTGAAGTTTGGCGGCCTCTTCCTCCGCAAGTATCTACCTATCGTTTATCGTAACTAGGTGATGAACATTTTGTGTCTGGTTGTATCTATGTGATGATGAAACTTGCTATCCTCCAATATATGTTTGCTATTGATATGTTCAAATTGCATATATGTAAATGCGGAACACGTTGCATGGGTTGTATGGCTTTGGGGGCGGACATTTGAGGAGGGCGGCTATGGATGCGGAGATACGGGGCTCCACGGACACACTCGGGCTTGTCCGCGGACATATAGGGTGCCAAATTTGGCAATCGTGGTTGTAGATGCTCTAAGCATCTCAGCAAACAAATAGCTTAACCAAGTATGCAGCATGTAGCGAGTGTGGTACTAACATTAGAAGTTTTGACTTTCGAGAACAATTGTGCAGCAAGTGTAACTATTGAAAACAACGTTGAGAAGAAAATTTGTTGAGTCATGCAAACATTAGCCAATGATGAGAATCAAATGCAGAAGGTTTATGAAGTAAACTGCCAACCATGGAACACCAACATACAGTTTGATTTTTTTAGCTTTAAGCCAAACCACTTAACAAAAATAACGTATACATCACGCACTTATTACAGCTCAATGAATTCATTAACTGAACAAGAACTTTGGACAAGGTTATGTCCCAAAAGAAGAAAATATTGAAGATAACTGGTAGGAGCTAGGGTTCTACCGGGTCTAGGGCGTAGCCTGTAGGGGAAGGAGGGAGGAGGGCGAGGGCTGGTGCGCGGCGGCCGGCGCCGGCTGGTGCGGCGGCGGCGGAAGCAGGAGGCGGCTAGGGCTTAGGGTTTCCGGCTCCTCTGGGAGCCGGGCAATAGAATTGTCTTATTGCTTAATTCTGAAAAGAGTCTTACAACTTGTTTATATAACCACGATGTGAAATAAAACTAAGAAAACTTGTGGGCTAAGCCCCTAACTAAGCCTGCCCGGTGGGCCTCCTACGGGCATAAGTCTGCCCGGTCATAACATCTCTCCCCGCCTGCGCAAACAGCTCGTCCTCGAGCTGAAACTCTGGGTAGTGTTGGCGGAACTCCTCGTGCTGCTCCCAAGTGGCGTCCTCCGCCGGAAGTCCTGAATCAACACGTACCACACTCCTCGACGTAGCTGGGCCTGCAAGACCATCTCCGGTCCTGGAAGAAGACGCCCGTCGGCGGTCGGAGGAAGCGCGGGAGGAGCCGCGGGTGGAAGACGTCGTGGATGCGAGCACCCGCCGGAAGCTGAAGGCGGTAAGCCACCTTCCCAATGCGCTCCAGGACAGCAAAGGGCCCGGCATAGCGAGGACCCAGCTTCTTCTTCGCCGCGTGGGTCTAGTGACTGCGTAAAGCGGTGAAGAAGACGCAGCCACACCCAATCGCCCACCGCAAACTCCGCCTCGCGATGATGGCCGTCGTAGTAGTGCTTGGCCAACTGCTGGGCCTGAAGGAGGCGTTGCCGGACCTCCGCCAGCATCTCGTCACGGCTCCACAAAAGGTCCCCAGCCGCCTCGGTCCGAGCCGTGGCCGGATCAACAGGGAGAATCGCCGGGGGCTGGCGGCCATAAACCACCTCAAACGGCGTGGCGCATAGGGCGGAGTGATAGGAGGTGTTGTAGCAGTACTTCGCACACGAGAGCCAGTCCACCCATGCACGAGGACGATCACCTGTGACACAACGCAAATACATGGCAATCACCTTGTTAACGACCTCAGACTGGCCGTCCGTCTGAGGGTGGAAGGCCGTGCTCAGGCAGAACTTCACGCCCGCCATCCAGAAGCGATCACGCCACACATGCCCCGTGAACACGGGATCCCGATCGCTGACGATCGAAGAGGGAAACCCGTGGAGGCAAACGATACCGTCGAAGAAGGCCCGAGCCACGGACGCCACCGTGTAGGGATGACCGAGCGCGATGAAGTGAGCATACTTGGAGAAGCAGTCGACGACCGTGAGAATGACCGACTTGCCGCCCACCTTGGGGAGGCCCTCGATGAAGTCCATGGAAATGTCCGCCCAGACATGAGACGGCACCTCCAATGGCTGGAGCAGACCAGACGGCCTCAGCGTCTCCGTCTTGTTACGCTGGCACGTCACACAAGACCGCACCCAGTCACGGACCAGGGCCCGATCACCTGGAATGTAGAAGTCGGCGCGGAGACGATGGAGGGTTTTCTGCACACCCTCATGGCCTGACGAGTGGGCCAACAACAGCACCTGGTGACGGAGATCGTCGTGCGCAGGAACAAAAACCCGATGCCCATGTAGGAGCAACCCGTCGGCGAGGCGCCACGGCTCCTCCAGCTCACCCGTAGTCAGCTGCTGCTGAAGGAGGAGCGCGTCCAGTGCGGCCGCGGTCGCCCGGGGGATGTCGGTGAAGAGGGCGAAGGAGGGCCCCGAGCGAATGCAGAGTGCCGCCCCCTCAGAGTCACCGAGGGCGGTGTCGGCATCGCGCCGAGACAGGGCGTCGGCGACAGTATTAAGGCAGCCCAGACGATTCTCGACGGTGAAGTCGAAGCCGAAGAGCTTACTGATCCACTGGTGCTGCGGGATGGTAGACAGCCTCTGGTCCAGCAAGAACTTGAGTCTGTAGTGGTCCGTACGGATCCGGAAAGACCGACCCCACAGATAGGGCCGCCAGTGACGCACCGCCTGCACCAAGCCAATGAGCTCGCGCTCATAGGCCGCGAGCTTAAGACGGTGCGCGGCAAAGGGCCTGCTAAAGAAGGCTAGGGGTCCATCGCCCTGATGAAGGACCGCGCCGAACCCCGCACCAGAGGCGTCGCAGTCGATGACGAACGGGCGATCGAAGTCAGGCATCTGAAGGACGGGGCCCGTCGTGAGGGCCCCCTTGAGGGCCTCGAATGCCGTGGTCGCCTCCTCATCCCAGGCAAAGGCATCGCGACGGGGCAGGCGCTTGAGCGGGGAGGCGATGAGGCCGAACTCCCGGATAAATTTCCGGTAGTACCTCGCGAGGCCAAGAAACCCGCGAAGAGCCCGCGGTGAATGCGGGATCGGCCAGGCGGCGACGGCCGCCACCTTGTCGGCGTCCATGGCCACCCCCTCTGCTGAGACGACGTGACCGAGGTAGGCGACGAAAGGCGTCCCGAACGAGCACTTCGAGCGCTTAAGATGAAGATGGTGCGCTCCAAGCTCGTTGAAGACGATAGCGACGTGGTGAAGGTGCTCCACCCACGAGGCACTGTAGATAAGAATATCATCAAAGAAAACGAGAACAAACCGACGCAGGTAGGGGCGGAGGACGTCGTTCATCAAAGCCTGAAACGTCGCCAGGGCGTTGGAGAGACCGAATGGCATGACCAAGAACTCAAAGTGGCCGTGGTCGGTCTGAAACGCCGTCTTGGCGATATCATCGGGGTGCATGCGCACCTGGTGGTAGCCCGACCGGAGATCGAGCTTGGTGAAGAAGCGCGCCCCATGTAGCTCGTCCGGGAGCTCATCGACCATCGAAATAGGAAACTTGTCCTTCAGAGTCAAAGCATTAAGAGCGCGGTAGTCGATGCAGAATCGCCATGTGCCGTCCGACTTGCGGACGAGGAGGACCAGAGCCGAGAACGGTGATGTGGAGATCCGGATGATGCCCAAGGCAAGCATGAGTGCGCACTGCCGCTCCAGCTCGCCCTTCTGCAGCTGAGGATACCGATAGGGCCAGACTGCCGCCGGTGTCGAGCCCGGCAGCAGGTGAATGCGGTGGTCGTAGACCCGGGCCGGCGGAAGGCCCTGCGGCTCATCGAAGAGGTCGCGGTGCTGCTGCAGAAGGTGGTCCAACAGAGGATGCTCGGCCTCGGAGGTGGCCGCGACCACCTGGAGTTGGGGCGTCGCTGGCGAGGCGCCGCCAATGCCCTCCCACCGGACGCGGTGGCCGAGACGCCAGAAGGTCATCGTCAAAGCGTCGAAGTCCCAGAGGATGGTGCCGAGAGTCCGCAAAAAGTCGACGCCAAGGATGAAGTCGAAGCGGCCCAAGTCGATGCCGGCGCACGTGATGGTGAAGTGCTCGTCGCCGATAGTGATGGGCACGTCCCGTGCAAGCCCATGGCACCGTAGGCGGTCGCCATTAGCCATGGTGACCCGAAGTTGCTCCCCGCCTGTCGGCTGAAGTGCTAAGCGCCGCATCGTAGCCTCAGGCAAGAAGTTGTGGGTGGAGCCCGTATCCAAGAGAGCCACTAGGCGCTCGCCATGAACCGTCACCGGTAAGAGCATAGTCCGCTCGTCACGGATGCCGGCCAGCGCATGGAGCGAGACAATGAGTGCCGTTGCCGGAGCGGGCGCAGGCGCGGGCTCTGCCGCGGTGGGGTCGCCAAACCCGTCCACGGGTGTGTCCTCCACGGCCGTCTCCAAGTAGAAGAGGCGCATGCAGACATGGCACAGTGCGTAGGGCACATCGCAGTTAAAGCAGAGTCCCAGGCGGCGGCGCTCGAGCTGCTCCGCCCGAGAGAGCCGACGAAAAGGCCGTGTCGCGGCCGGGACGGCTGCTGGTGGAGCGGCCGGAGGTGCAGGTGCTGTCGGGGGTAGTAGGGGGGGCTGTCGGCCCCACGAGTCGGTGTCGCATGCTCCAAGGCATGGGCGCGACGCTCGAAGGCCCAAGCATAGTACATGGCCGTCTGGAGGTCCTGGGGCCCTCGCAGCTCGACGTTCACGCGGATGTGGTCTGGGAGGCCGCCCATGAAGAGCTCGGCCCGCTGAAGTGTCGTCACACCCGGCGCATGACACACCAGGGTCTGAAAGCGGTCGGCGAAATCCTGCACCGTGGAGGTGAAGGGTAGGCGGCCTAACTCCGCCAGGCGGCTCCCACGGATCGATGGCCCAAAACGAAGGAGGCACAGCTCGCGAAAGCGCTCCCACGGAGGCATGCCGCCCTCGTCCTGCTCGAGGGCGTAGTACCACGTCTGTGCCGCTCCGCAGATGTGGTAAGAAGCGAGCCAGGTGCGATCCGACGCGAGTGTGCGCTGCCCGCAAAAGAACTGCTCGCACTGGTTGAGCCGGTTGAGGGGGTCCTCCGTGCCGTCATACGTGCGAAGTCAATCTTGGCGAACCGTGGCAGCGTCTGGGTCAAAGCGCCCTGGCCGACTAGCTCGGCGGTGCGGGGCAGCGAGGACGGCGGCGCCCGGTCAATGGTGGGGCGGCCGACGTAGGGGCCCGCGGAACCGGACGGCTCATCGTACTACAGCGTGGGTACCGGCGGTTCCCAGGCCTCCGTGTAGACCGGCAGCGGTGACGTCGCGGTCAGCCAGGCCGGAATTGGGGATGGCGACGGCGGAAAGCGGACGTGCTGGATGGGGAGGCCTCCCGGCGCGGACTGCCCGGGGCCGGAGGCGGGTGACGGAGGTGCCGGCAGCATCGAATGCTGCTGGACGGGCGCGGGGGACGCGGCGAGGGCCGGCGCCGGCCACTGCGGCCATTGTGTCGCAGTAGCGGGCGGCTGCTGGAGCGACGGCTGGGCCCCGGCGAGTGTCGCGGGTACCGAGTACCAGGGCAGGGCGGGCAGTCCGGAGGACGGCTGGCGGCAGAGGTGGCGACGGCCCGTACGGACTGGCCAAGAACAATCGGATGCTCTGGACGGCGGTGACGAGGTCGTTGAGGACGCCGATCATCGCCTCCGGGGAGTAGACCAGCGGCGCGGTAGCGGTTGATGGCGGCGGACCCGTGGAGGGGGCGGAGACTGGCCGGTGGAGCCGCCGACGGTGGAGACCAGCGGCGCGATGGGGAGGGCCAGCGGCGCGGTGGGGAGGATCGGCGGCAACGCTGTGGTGGTGGGCAGCGACGGGATTGGTGGTGGTGCCGATATGGTCAAAACCGAGCTACCTGATACCAAGGTGGTAGGAGCTAGGGTTCTACCGGGTCTAGGGCGTAGCCTGTAGGGGAAGGAGGGAGGAGGGCGAGGGCTGGTGCGCGACGGCCGGCGGCAGGGCGCCGTCCTTGCGGCTGGTGCGACGGCGGCGGAAGCAGGAGGCGGCTAGAGCTTAGGGTTTCCGGCTCCTCTAGGAGTCGGGCAATAGAATTGTCTTATTGCTTAATTCTCAAAAGAGTCTTACAACTTGTTTATATAACCACGATGTGAAATAAAACTAAGATAACTTGTGGGCTAAGCCCCTAAATAAGCCTGCCCGGTGGGCCTCCTGCGGGCATAAGTCTGCCCGGCCATAACAATAACCAATATTCCTGGACAAAAGTAAATAAATAGGGATTAATCTAGTGAGCAAAAAAGTTCAAGGGGCCAACATAAGGCCGGGTCATAGCTTAGGTACTTATTATCCCTGTCTCTGAAGATCCATTAATGCTAATCAAGCAATTAAAAGATTGCATTTAACATGCCAAAGTGAAACCGTAAGTTGTTTAGAAATCAGAGAACCTTGCACCAGTGTAAACAAGGTGGTCCAAGGGCCAACATAAGGTCGGGTCATAGTTTAGTTATTTATCCCTATCTTGAAGATCCATTAATGCCAAGCAAGCAATTAAAAGTTCGCATTTAGCATGCCAAAGTGAAATCAAAATGTGTTCACAAGTCACAAAGAACCTTGCATTAGTGTAAACAGGTACTAATGGGTCCTAAGAGCATGTAGAGAGAATATGTGATGCAACTCAATTGTATTCCTCGGAGGTGGTCACAATATATACACAAGATGTCTTGCGTGACAAGGAAACTAATCCTATCACATCTCTAGGAGTCAACTATACAAGGCTAGAGATTGTAGGAATAGCAATACAAATATGTCAAGTTCAACACCCCCGCAGTCGAAGCGTCGGCATCGGCGATGCAAAGACTGGAATGGAACTCCTGGAATGCAGCGGTTGGAAGCCTTTTGGTCATAATGTCGGCAAACTGTTGGGTCGATACATGAAGAACTCGAAGCTGACCCAACTGAACCTTCTCGCGGACGAAGTGAACATCAAGTTCAATGTGCTTGGTGCGCTTGTGCTGCACCGGGTTGGCCGCGAGGTAGGTGGCCGAAACATTATCACAGAAAACCACCGTAGCTTTCGGGATTGAAACCCGAAGTTCGCTAAGCAGTTGACGTAGCCAACATGTCTCGGCAACAACGTTGGCGACGGCACGGTACTCGGCCTCAGCACTCGAGCGGGAGACGGTGGGCTGCCGCTTAGAGGACCATGAGATGAGAGAGTCGCTGAAGAAGACACAGTATCCTAACGTGGAACGCCGAGTGTCAGGACATCCAGCCCAATCCGCATCAGTGTAGGCAAACAGCTCGGTGGAGGCACAAACACTCTCATTAAGGGTGCGGAGGACACGTTCTGCTCGACCGTTTTGTTGGGATGTATATGGACATGTGAGACGAAAGATGGTGCCATGCGTGGAGAGAAGGTGGCGAATGGCGAGGTTATCAAATTCTTTTCTGTTATCCGTTTGAAGATGAGCAATGGTGCGATGAAAGTGGGTGTGGACGTAAGCATAAAATGAGTGGAGGGTGGAGGCGACATTGGATTTACGACGTACCGGAAAAGTCCAAGTGAAGTGAGAAAAATCATCTAAAATCACAAGGTAATATGATAAGCCCGAATTACTAGGCACCGGAGATGTCCAAACATCACAATGAATAACATCAAAGGGAAAAGTGGCTACTGATGTAGATGAGGGAAACGATAAGCGAACATGTTCTCCGACACGGCAAGCATGACAAGTGTGCGCCGTCGGTTTATTACATGAAAAGGAAAAGGTGCTCAAAATTTTGTGAAGAGCGTCGGCGCCGTGATGACCAAGTCGAGCGTGCCAAAGCGACATCGACATGAAGAGCAACCGGACCGCCACTCGTCGTAGGACCACATGGGTAGAGATCATCGGGGGAATCACATCGGTGCAGAACCCTCCGGGAGCGAGCATCCTTGACAGAGAAACCAAGAGCGTCAAACCCAACAGTGACAGGATTTTCACGAAGTATGAACAGAGCATAGGTTTTTGATTAAGGATGGTGAGACAAGCACATTATTAAGGGTTAAAGATGAAGAGGGAAACGGAAGGGAGGACGAACCGTGATGGGTGATGGGAAGAGAGGAACCATCACCGACCACGATACAAGAATTGAAGGGATAGGGGGAGGCACGGGAGAGGATACCGGGGTTAGAAGCCATGTGAGTGGCGGTGCCGGTGTCCATGTACCAATCGCCACCTCCACCGTAGTTGCTTGGCGAAGGAGCGGCATGAAGAGCGGAGAGAAGGGCGGGATCCCAAGCACCGCCGTGTGTCCCGCCGTATGCTTCGCCGTAGGCCGGAGAACCACCATAGGGTGCGACACCACCATATGCCGCCGGACCCCCGTAGGTCGCAGCACCACCATATGCCGCGGGACCGGGGCGAGAGCGGTCAGTAGCGCCTGGTGAGATGCCTGGTGTGCGTCGAGGATGCCCGGACCAGGGGGCAGGGGATGGGCATGGAATAAGCATGCACAACACCCGTTCAGGGATTGTACCCCGACAGCCAGGGCGGGGTAGGAGCAGCCTCGGTGGGCGCGGGAGGGCGTTGCGCCTGGTTGGAGTTGCGGGCCCGACCGCCGCGTCCCTTCT